>NC_088219.1:23546385-23631385 GCF_036934945.1 Oncorhynchus masou masou
TTAAAAATGGATATTAATGAGGAATTTGCCCTCAGTGGTGGAAATGACACCACTACCAAAGGACAGGTATATTTTGTGTAAAAACAATACAAAGGGCATACTCACAATGAATATTGATTTGATTTAATTGACTCTTTCTCTAGTAGTAATTAATGTTTTCTCATAGAAAAACATACACTCTAAAAATGTGGGGTTCAGCAAGGGTTCTTGGCACTGAAAATGCCCCCATACAGTTCTTCCAAGAACCCCATAATAGGTGGGGTTTATCAAGGAACCTCCTTAGTTGATGGGGGTTCTTCCAGGAACCTAACTGCCCAACTGAAACACTTGGATTTGTATTTGAAAGGACAGCAGGTAAGGCACATAAATTGAGGAGATCTTTACATTTTTCAGTTAAGGTAAGATTTGTCCCTTATATGAACTACATTTATATTGTTTTATGATGATACCATCTATCTTTTCATTTTTGTGAAAACCTTTCTTAAACGGAAAATGGACACAATTCAATGGATATCAACCAACAAAGAGGTAAGAGACTATGTAGGCTATAAGAATATGTTGAAGGCTGGCTGTATTGGGTGCAGATGACTGAACTGCTCACTTTTGTGTCTGTGTCTGCAGGTATACAGACAAGCAGGCATACAAAGATATGGCTATTGGTGTGTTTTACAGATCACATGTACCATCCTCCTCCCTTATCTATTCAATGAATATCCCATAGGCCTCTACATTATGGACAAGGTATGTGTATGAAAACAGTTATTTTCATTCACAACAAAAACCAAGTTATGAATACGGTTGTGTGCATATTTTGTTGATCATCTGTATAATTAATATTTTGGGGATTCAGACTTCACCCTTCCTACACCTCTGATCAATAAAACAGGAAACCTGTTAGATCACCATGCACTGCAAAATCATTCTGGCTATGGATACAGAGAACATCCACACATTAACATCAACACGCCAGAGGATATACCATTGGACTTGAGGCTCTGCTTGGAGTTTACATAATTTTTTATTTCTGCTTTGCCACTAAAATCATAATAAACACTGAGAACTAAAATATTGTTGTTATTGTTATGTGTCACGCCTGCTCCCGCTGGAGGGCACCAGCTGCTGCATTAATTGTCCTATGTCCTTATGTTACCCGGCGCTGACGCTGTTCCTGCCCTGTTCTTTGTCCGTTCCAAATTAAATGTTGACTTCCCGTACCTGCTTCTCATCTCCAGCGTCAGTCCTCACAGTTGTGTACTATTTTTATTATTATGATATATGGACATAGAAGTGCCTGTAGTTGCAGAATCACCCAAATATACATGTACGGTAACCTGCAAACCAGGTCTGTTTATGCTTAGGTTCCACTCCTTGTACTCCGTGTCATATGCCAAACATGTGGCATTACAAGGAATGGCAAGCAGTGAAATGAGAGCCCAGTCTGATACCCAGGCTTCACGTAAGGCAGGTATCTTACAATGACAGTTGAAGAGAAACTTATTTGAATAGAGGGGCATACTGTATGTGCTTTTTATTTAAAATTACGAACTAATTACCAATCATGGCGCATGGCCTACGCGCAGGAAAAATACTTTTGCGTGATTATAGACTATTCATAACGAATTCTTATCGCACTCTAAGCAACACTGAACAAACATTTTAAGAATATCCCAAACATTCGTTGACGTCATCTCAGAATGTGTAGACACCTTTATCTGTCTGAAATGGTAACTTAGTCTTGCCATCAAAAGTTACAAACTTGTCTATATCATACAGAACACTATTTTCACTTTCGCTTTATGATGCTTATCACCTAGAAAAAACAGGCACGTGCAAATATGAGCTCTGCTTACCTTCCGAAGTGGGCTTTTGGGTCCCCAAAAATGTTTGTTGTACATATATATAAAATTAATTGTTGTTCGGAACCCACTGTCTACCGCAAGTCGTCGTGACGTCGTCAAATCGCCACCCCGTCAGTTGGTTGCCTCTGTTAATTTGCGCTGCTGGCTACAGACCTCGCATCCTGTTGCCCCCCCCCCCCCTTTTTTTTTTTTTTTTTATAATGTAGAATAGTCTGTTTACTTACAAGAAGTACACAAATAGACAATGATAACATATGCTAAGGGGAGCAACACATTCTCCCATAAAAAAAGTCATCAAGAATATTAACTATTATAAAACTGTGAATATCTTTCCATAGTTGTTTTACATCTAGACAATGCCAAACTAGATGCACCTGTTGCGCCTTTTCCCCTCCGTGCACCCGATTAGACTGCGGTCAAGTGTGTGTAGCTACCCATATATACTGAACCAAAAATATATATGACCGGACATGCAACATTTTCAAATATTTTACTGAGTTACAGTTCATATAAGGAAATCAGTCAATTGAAATAAATAAATTAGGTCCTAAATTCAGGGGTCCACCCACTGGGAAGCCAGGCCCAGCCAATCAGAATGAGTTCTTCTCCCACAAAAAGTGCTTTATTCAGACGATACCGCGAGTGACGAAGCAGGATGTGGAGGTCCTGAGCTGGCGTGGTTACACGCGGTCTGTGGTTTTGAGGCAGGTTGGATGTCCTGCTAAATTTTCTAAAACGTTGTTGGAGGCAGCTCATGGTAGAAAAATGAACATTCAATTATCTGGCAACAGCTCTGGTGGACATTCCTGCAGCCTGCATGCCAATTGCATGCTCCCTCAGAACTTGAGATATCTGAAGCATTGTGTTGTGTGACAATACTGTAAAGATGCATTTTATTGTCCCTAGCATAATCAATCAATCAAATGTATTTACAATGTCTTTTTATGTCAATATGTTTAGTAGGCACTTTTTCTGATGTCAATATGTTTAGTAGGCACTGTTTTCTGATGTCAATATGTTTAGGAGGCACTGTAACTAGCTTGCTAACCATTTGTGATGATGAGTGAGTGAGTGTGTTGTTACAGAAATCTGGTACATTCATTTGGTATTGTAACGAGACTGTACATACAGGTAGTTTGTGATGGAGATTCTTCTGTACTTTTGTATGCTTTTTATCCAGTAGGCTTGAAACTAGAGCTCACGAGCCAAAAGTAGTCCCAGAAAAGTGAGTACTACATCAGTCACATTTGTGCACCACATCATTGCTCTCGCTCGGGATATACTCTTTTCACAGCACTTTGATACAGCTACGGCCAGAAGTGATTTTCGTAGCAGGGTAAGACAACATTTTTCCGCTAACCGTAACCCTTTTCCTAACCTTAACCTCAGTCTCCTAATCTGCTATGTTAATTATCCAAACCTGCTGCTTAAGTTCCCTGAACCTGCCATGAAAAAGCCACTTCCGGTCTTAGCTGTATTGAAGTGACGCGAAAAGAGTGTTCCTCCTCTCGCTCTGCTGTGTGTGGATCTTGCTAGCTGTCAATCAAATGGCGAGGGGCTGAAGCTCATTGGCTAGAACTCAAATTGCTAGGGGGCTGGCCCACGTGGAGGAAAATGTATGAGCTACTCATTTACACATTCAGCCCAAAGCGGGATGTTACAAAAATAATTAGTAGTCACTAAAGTTACGGAGCATGTCTTTAACTAGTATAAACAGTCCAGCATGAAGATTATTGTCCCCCGAGATGAAATCGGGGAGGGGACTATGGATCTGTCTCTGTCTGTCCATCTGTTTGTACGTTACACGGAACCCAAACCGGCTGCATGCATGCGCCATCGTGCATACATTTATTTTGTCGTTCCACACCAAACGCGATCACGACACGCAGGTTAAAATATCAAAACAAACTCTGAACCAATTACATTAATTTGGGGACAGGCCAAAAAGCATTAAACATTTGCACTTGCTAGCTAATCTGTCCCATTTAGATAACTTGCTGTTGCTAGCTAATTTGTCCTGGGATATAAACATTGAGTTGTTAGTTTACCTGAAATGCACAAGGTCCTCTACTCCGCCAATTAATCCACACATAAAATGGTCAACCGAATCGTTTCTGGTCATCTCTCCGCATTTTCTTCTCTGGACTTTCTATTGCAATTGTCAACTTTCATAAATTAGGTGCATTACCGCCACCGACCTCGTTCGTCTTTCAGTCACCCACGTGTATAACCAATGAGGAAATGGCACGTGGGTACCTGCTTCTAAAAACCAATGAGGAGATGGGAGAGGCAGTACTTTCAACGCGATCTGCATCACAAATAGAACTGACTTCTATTTTAGCCCTTGGCAACGCAGACGCTCATTGGCGCTCGCGAGCAGTGTGGGTGCAATAATTGAATAATATAGATTTCAAAATGTATTTTGCAACGCTCGCGCACGCGACGCAAGTGGTGTAGTCAGCCTGTTAGTCACATGCGGAATCTCAGACAGCACTGGGGGGCGCTGCATCATTTGTGGGCGACGACTTGTTAACGGTTGCCTTGTTTCCCATTAAATAATCAAGTTGTCATTTATTTGGATGAACATACCCTTGCAAAAAAACATGTCAAATTTGCAGTTTCACATGTGAATATCACATTTTCAAATGTGAAATAGCTGTTTTCACATGTTGAACTTGAATTTCACACGTGAAACCATCTTTTCACATTTATTACATTTAGAGTTTGCATGTTAACACTACCTTTTCACATGCTATGAAACCACACACTTTTGCAGAGACATTGATATCACCGGAAACAATTGATATGTTGAAACAATGTGTGGGGAGGCAGAGGCACAGAAACTCACATTGATACCTTTGTCCGATAACTGTGAAACTAAGAATTGATGCTATAGTTAGAAATCAAGAGGAAACTCTGACTGAACGACTTAAAAACTCCCCACCTTATTTTACATTTACATTTAAGTCATTTAGCAGACGCTCTTATCCAGAGCGACTTATGGGCCCCAAATGGATGTTAGCTGTGAGGGCTGAGATGCATTGACTTTTGTTCGCTTCATGTTGGGGGATGTTATTCACAAGGACATGTTGTTCTCTCTCACAATTCCCAAGCATGAAACGGAAAAGGGGATGTTCAGCTTTATTGACGATAAACAGATTTGAAGGGATCGAATGGTGGACCTTTGCACAGATGGGGCTCCATCTATCACAGGACTGCGGGCAGGCCTCTGCACTCTAGTTATGAATGTGTCTCCCTCTGCCATATGGAGGCATTGCATGTTACATCCACTGAGCTAGAATGGATACACCGAGAGCATCTGGTGGCAAAAGAGCTGAGCCAGAATTCTGAGATATGCAGCAGGTAACTTTGATTGTAAACTACTTTGCACACTCCTGTTTGCAAAACTATGTAGAGATATGGGATCAGAGCATGACAATGTTCTATTACATACCAAGGCTTGGTGGTTATCGAGGGGGAGTGTTGGAAAGATTTTTCAAATTGAGAGAGGAACTGTTGTCATTCACAATGGATTTAAAAAACAGACTTTGTTGACTTTCTGTGTAATGATAAATAAAATGTGTCTCCTTAAGTAACAGACATACAGTATTTGGGATACCGAACGAACTGAACGCAAGCATGCAAGGGAAATATAAAAACACTCTACAGATGAGTGACTGAATCAGTTAAATCCGTTTGACTGTGATCCTGGCTGTCTCGGTTGACATGCTGGTAACTGAAATCGAACATCTGATTGAGCTGTCACACGACCGAAGCATTCATGAGTCACTATGCAGGAGGTTTGGTTTCTGACTCAAAGTGTGCACTGAGCTGCCTCCCTCCAAGCATTAAAACCTATTGTACGCTGATTCAGTTTTCACGTCTGCATTAAAAACAAATATCGATCCAGGTTGGATGTAACCGGAGAAATGAGGGGAGCACTATCGACCACACACGCTGATTTTGAGAAGCTCTGAGGTGACATGCATCCAGCACACATCTCATTAGTGTTGGTGAGAAAAGACAAATGATGTCAGACCAATTTGCAATTGACTGTCATAGCCCCACATTAAACGTATGTGATAGTGAGTTGAGAATACAATCAAAAATACTGTTAGAACGTTTTGCAGTTGACTGCCATAGCCCCAATAAAAAAAAGTTACAATTGGCTGTTTATTACATACATTTTTTTTCACATGGTTGGGGTCACGAGAATTTTCAGATATCAAAATGGGGTCGTGAGCCAAAAAGGTTTGGGAACCCTCGCCTTAGCTGCTACATCCAATTTTGGACGTATAAATTAATGATATGTACCCATTAATTCTTGAAGAATATAACGTATAAATGCCTCATAAGCTTAATTCAACTGTCATACCACATCAGAACCCAACATATCAGCTTGTACTACTTCAATGTTTGTAAACAAAGTAAATGTAAACAACCAATGTATAGCCGAAAACAGATTAAACTATAATTTGTATGTAATGGATGATCAGTCTTTGCATCCATAGCATAGAGTATGGATTTGATAGTAGTTGCATTTCTCAAGCCCCATCCTTTTTACTGAAAATGTAGCGAGGAAAACACTTTGTTAATGTTTTAGGCCTTTGTTCAATCAGATCGCTTTAGCCGACATTCACATATCAGTTGTTTTGCTGTGTCGGATGTGGGACTGCATTAGAGCTGACCCATCCAGAAGTGGCTTTGCTTTTAGCCAAATCCTTTTAGAGCAAGCCAAATAATGTCATGTTTTAAAAAAGTTATCCGAGCTCAGGATTCACTGTTTGAATGTAAGATGCCAATCATAAAGCAGACATTTCCATTGGCTTCATGGAGTCACATGAACAGAAATCCCATGCAGCCTTGTTAACAAGTTCGAACACTGGAATGTGAGATGTAAATCTACACTTTGATTAGTGTAATATAAATCCTAATTATTTTGTTTGATGAGTTTTCAATTTGAGCGTGATTATTTCTATATTGCCTGTACCTTCCCATACAGAACTTCTAATGCAAGTTGTGGTGGGTGTGGGCTTCCTGACAGTGATCTCAAGAACAGTTGCTCACTGATTTGATGGCTCCAACGCAGCTCCACCTCCTACACAGTCAAAACTTCCGCTGTGTTGCTGTCTGCTGTCACCGGTTAATGCTTGATCTGATTGAATCTTGGCCTTAATTAAGGATGACTGATTTAAACACTTTTAATAATATTTAAATAATGTTTACATTTTAACTTGAATGTTTACATACTGTTTTACTCACTTCTTATGTATATATTGTTTTAGAATCAAGGCTCACACCTTTTCTATCCATATGCTGTCCATATACTGTCCACATACTGTCCACATACTGTCCATATACTGTCCATATACTGTCCACATACTGTCCATATACAGCCCACATACTGTCCACATACTGTCTACATACTGTCTACATACTGTCCACATACTGTCCATATACTGTCCACATACTGTCCACATACTGTCCACATACTGTCTACATACTGTCCACATACTGTCTACATACTGTCCACATACTGTCCATATACTGTCCATATACTGTCCACATACTGTCCACATACTGTCCACATACTGTCTACATACTGTCCACATACTGTCTACATACTGTCTACATACTGTCCACATACTGTCCACATACTGTCCACATACTGTCCACATACTGTCCACATACTGTCCACATACTGTCCATACTGTCCACATACTGTCCACATACTGTCTACATACTGTCCACATACTGTCCATATACTGTCCACATACTGTCCACATACTGTCCACATACTGTCCACATACAGTCCACATACTGTCCACATACTGTCCACATACTGTCCACATACTGTCCATATACTGTCCATATACTGTCTACATACTGTCCATATACTGTCCACATACTGTCCATATATTGTGACGTCAATAAGGGATCATAGCTTTCATCTGGATTCACATAGTCAGTCTATGTCATGGAGAAAGCAGGTGTTCTTAATGTTTTATAAACTCAGTGTATGATGGCGTGGACAGTATATGGACTGTATATGGACAGTATGCGGACAGTATATGGACAGTTAAATCATCTTTAATCAGAGTAGATGAAGGGGAGGAGAAAGAAAGATTTTTAAGCCTTGAGACAATTGAAACATGGTTTGTGTATGTGTGCCATTGAGGTTGAATGGTACCATACCCCATTCCTTTGAATGGGTTATGGTACATGTTGCAGGAATTACCCAATTAAATACCCAATTAAAATTAAACACTCTGCCAATTCATAAGGATTTGTATGACCCTTATTTTATAAAAATGGACAGAGCCCAGTCTTAAAGTCAAACAGCAGCTTTTATTCACGAGAGTACTGCCCGCTACACATTTCACCACAGGTTATAAACTGAAAACTAATGTCATTAGTTTCAGTACTAGCCCATGTCATCTCCGCTGTAGTACAGTGGCTGTATAGTTCTCACGTCTCTCCCTATTTAAGATAATATATGACCGAGCCAAGGCCATGCTTGTGTAAATAAGCCTTCTAGCAGACTGGCTATGAGTTCATTCATTTCTACCATGGTACAGACAGTCATTGTTCTAATTCTTGATTATATTTGCAGATATAATATTCAGTACTAAGATTCAAAAGAAAATTCATACATATACAGTAACATAATAGTATTCTGATTAGTCAGTCCTGATTTAAATGTATACATAATTAGTCATCATTGATAAAAAAATTCCCTTAACATATCCACCCTTTGATTAAATATTATGCATCCAATCACACATAGTTATATTGTAATATTAAAAAGCCTATTTCTATTTTTATTAGAAATATTTCTTGTTATCAAAACATCACCTAAACATAACACACTACTTGCATTCGCACTGACTGTTTCTCAGGCCAACATCAGAATCAGAACTCTTCTTATCAGGATTTTCGTTACAATCTTCATAAAACAACAGTCTAATATTGAAACAAGATACAACCTAACCTCCCTAAACATCAAAAATGGTCTCATCAAATATAAATTCCCCGCAAATGAAGGATCCAGATTCGTCCACTTGTTCTGTAGACATGCATTCAGCACTCCTACGGGTCAGAACCTGGAATCGGCTGGCACCTCACCATCTGTCCTGGAAACAAGGCCTCGTACACAGGGAATTAGACAACAGCCCCATAAAACTAAAAGTCACACAGGTGAATGTACTCCATAATACAGTGATCATAATAATTCATCCAGTCCACGTTCTTATTGAGAGTAGACCACCCGGAAATGCTTAACTCTAATCCTGCTAGGATCTGATTTCTTGCTGAACCATTGAACTCATCTGGCACCCCCGTGGAACCCCTATGTATACTTTGTTATCAAAAGAAGTCATAGATTTTTCTCCCTGCTTCCGCTAAACTTCATGTCTTGGTGTTGAAGGACCCTGAAAGCTTCATTCCCAAATGCCATAAGACTGCTAAATAGTTAGTTGAAATAGTTAACCAAAAGCTACCCGGACTGTCTGCATTGAACTCTTTTGACTCATCACATTCCTCCAGTCACTTTTAATATGTACCTGTTGATATAAATATCCAACAGTACAATGCAATCTGTCATTATCTGGCATTCCTGCTACATATCGACTCAGTACAGGTGCCCCATATAGAGTATATCACTAAAGTGAGTACACCGTCATATTTTGTAAATATTTGTGTATATCTTTTCATGTGACAACCCTAGATCCTCCTTCATTACAGTTTAAAGGGTAAGGCGTATCTTTATGCAATACATCCCTTTCTCCGGATTACAGTCAAAAACTCTCACCTTCACTATACTCCACCTCCTTCCATACTGGGTAAATTCATGCCCTCCCCTCCATATGAGCTATGACCTGTGTCCATGATCAATGTGGGGACCTGCACCAAAAGTATATGTCCATAATGGCTCAGAATCCTAGACTGCCATGTTGTTAGGCCACCGTCTTTTCCAGCACTGCATAAAACTCCATTGAGAGATGGAGTTCACAAAGCTTACAGGTAACCACTGTCCTCTTCCACTTCTCCAGGACGATCACTTATGCTTGTGGGTTTAGAACAAAATCCTCATCCACCTTCCATTTGAGGATGCCCTCTCTGATGCTCAAGTAGGGTTTAGGTCTGTACAGTGAATATGGCACCCAGTCCATCACCTTTACCCTCAGCTTCTTTAGCAAGGCAGTGGTCCCCTTGAGAACACGTCACATGTTGCAAGAGCCAGACACACCCACGTCTATGAACAAGGGGGTGAAAAGTCTGAAAAGACAGGAAGGATTTTCTTAATTGGAGAGATGGCCCCACGGAATTCTGTTAATTCCAGTTCTCTTTTGACCACTGTTTATTGTTTGACAGTGTCACTGTGTCTTACCCCTCCCACCGTTGATATGAATCCAGGTAAGCTCTTTCAGCTAGCTGTCATCAGACCACAGGTACAGGTCCCAGTAACAAGCTTCGGGACTGGATTGAGTGACTTCACCTGTTTGCACCTGTTTTGCATCAAATCCTGACATACAGGCTTGGTTAACAAACAGTTTCTCATATGTTTTATCTGATTATACCTTTAACTTCTATGCCTATTTGCAGCTATGCTTTAATTATTATTAGTTTATTATCCAATAGGCCACAACCCCATCCCCCTTTTGATACCTGGCTCTGCCCAGGTAACAACCTTTGGTATACCCTAAATAATGACTTAGGTAGAATTAGTAAATTATCCTTATATTCTGACATTATCTGTATGTCCAATTCTCCCTTGGGCATCCATTCATATCAATCCTGTATCAAATCTCTGTCAAGTGTCTTATCTAGTTTAATACGTATTCTGTGCTATTTATATATGTTCTTAAAGTGACCATATATTTACCGATTTAAACAGTAGTCACCTTTCTCCCCTATCTTCTCAAATACCCTATTCTCACCTGTTTGACCTTTAACACTAAAATCATTGATTTTAGGAAAAAATGTCTATGGGTCCTTTGGACATTTTCACTTAATCAATGTAAATCATCATTTTGTTTCCTGTTAAATTTAATGGCTGTGTTTTAAAAATTTTAGGGGACAAAGCCAAATTTACAAATGCTTTACCATATTCAAAATCACTTCCTACATTTAGCAAAGTGTCATTTCCTTCAGTGTTGTCAATCATGAAAAGATAACATGAATTTAATAAATGTTGCATACTGTGGAATACTTATATAGCAGTAATGTTATCACCCCTATTTATCCTCAATGATATTATTGTTTTCTATTTAATATCAAATCAATCAATTCTAAACCCCAAACTAAAACTCCATTATAATTAATTTACCTTAAAATTTGTAACCCAAATGACCACAAATTCATTATACAAATGGTAGTGAGGCTGATCAGACCCCAAAATAAGCCATGATAGCAAGGTCAAAAGGACATGACCCATAGTCATGTTCCATACATCAATAGACATATTAAAGAACCCTTTATCTTAAAATAAAAAAGACACTTGAGAAATTAAAACTCATAAAATAAAAACTCATGAAGTTCCATAGACTGAAACACACCTCTTTAAAATTACATAGCCTGGAAAACAAATACCTAACAAATGTTTTATGTAACATATATTTGCAAACCTTAATGAATAAACAACAAAAACCCTATTTTTCAAATTGGCATCCTTTATTGGGATCTTCTCCCCAAGATTATAATCCCAGGAAACATCTAAAAGTGAGACACCTAAACATCAATTTTCCCAGAAGAACACAAAACGCCAATTAGCATTCACTATGCTACTTCGATTCAGAAACTCAAAAGTGAACTATAAACTAAACCTAATGATAATTCCCCTTTTCCTTGACCTCAAATGATTAATCATAAGTTTACTTAAATGAACATGTAATTTATGTTTACTTAAATGGCATGATAAGGCCCTTAGATACAATTAACTTCATAACATTATTATCTTCATGATTACAGGACCCTTTAAATTCTGTCATTTCTCTGTGTAAGTCTCTGAATCCACAGATATTTAATTTTCCTCATTCATCTGATAAAAAAATTCCCTTAACAGTACATCACCAATTTTAGGACCCTGGGAGTGTCACCTTTAGCTAAATATTGTGTTTGTTTACCTGTAGGTGGTGAAGGTGACAACACATCCACCACTTCCCTTAGAAGTCCCTTCCTGTACTTTTTTCACCCATGCCTTTGACCATCATTAAGTTTGCACATCACAACAATGGTTGGCCTGATCAGGTCTGACAATGAGGCAGCCAATAGGGAGATGTACCTGTGAGTTGGTGTGGTTGCATGACAAAAATCACCATAATGTCAGCAAGACAAAGGAGCTGAAATGTTTTTTTAGAGAAAAAAGGCAGCCTTAACTACAGTTGAATCCACATCAACTTAGCCAAATACATTTAAAAACTCTGTTTTTCATCACTAAGGAATTTATCATGGTCCAAATGCCCACTTAGTCAGTTAAGCAGGCCCAACAAAGTTTATTTTCAAGAATGTGAAATGTCAGAATAATAGTAGAGAGAATGATTGATTTAATCTTTTATTTCTTTCATCACATTCCCAGTGGGTCAGAAGTTTACAATGAGTAATTACAATACTATACTACACTGTAATTACACCCAGAGGTAGCGTTTCTGGTGGGCAGAGACTTTAATTCGGGGAGACTTAAAACCGTCCTACCTCACATCTACCAATATGTCTCCTGGGCCAATAGGGGCGCTAGAACTAGACCACGTTTATTCTACCCACAAAAATGCATACAAGGCCCTCCCTCGTCTCCCTTGGGCAAATCTAACCATGACTCCATTCTCCTGCATCCTGTTTACAACAAAAGCTCAAACAGGAGGTACAAGTGATGTGCTCAATCTCTCCTTATCCCAGTCTGTAATTTCTACATGGTTCAAGCTGCCACCGTTGTCCGTGTTCCCAAGAGCTCCAAGGTAACCTGCTTAATGACTACCGTCCTGTAGCACTCACATCTGTAATTATGAAGCGGTATGAAAGGCTGGTCATGACCCACATCAACACCATCATCCCAGACACCCTACACCCACAACAATTTGCATATGGGCCAACAGATCCACAGACGACACAATCTAAATTGCACTTCATTCTGCCCTCTCCCACCTAAACAACAAGGGAAATAACTGTGTGAGAATGCTATTCATAGACTACAGCTCAACACCATAGTCCCCTCCAAGCTCATCACCAAATTAGGGACCCTGGATAAAACACCTCCGCCACGTTGAGTTTCAACCCCTGGGGCCCCTCAGGGGTGTGTGCTTAGTCCCCTCCTGTACTCACAACTGACACTCACGACCAAGTTCCAAACTGCCTCTGGAAGCAACATCAGCACAATAACTGTTTGTCAGGAGCTTGGCTGGAGTGGTGTAAAGCTCGCCGCCATTGGACTATGAAGCAGTGGAAACGTGTTCTCTGGATTGAGGAATCATGCTTCACCATCTGGCAGTCCGACGGACGAATCTGGGTTTGGAGGATGCCAGGAGAACGCTATCTGCCCCAATGCATAGTGCTAACTGTAAAGTTTGGTGGTGGAGGAGGAATAATGGTCTGAGGCTGTTTTTCATGGTTTGGGCTAGGCCCCTTAGTTCCAGTGAAGGGAAGTCGTAACGCTACAGTATGCAATGACATTCTAGATGATTCTGTGCTCCCAACTTCGTGGCAACAGTTTGGGGAACGCCCTTTCCTGTTCAGCATTACAATGCCCCCGTGCACAAAGCGAGGTCCATACAGAAATGCTTGGTCGAGATCGGTGTTGAAGAACTTGACTGGCCTGCACAGAACCCTGACCTCAAACCTATCGAACACCCCTTTGGGATGAATTGGTACGCCGAATGCGTGCCAGGCCTAACCGCCCAACATCAGTGCCCGACCTCAATAATGCTCTTGTGGCTAAATGGAAGCCCCCGCAGCAATGTTCCAACATCTAGTAGAACGCCTTCCCAGAAGAGTGGAGGCTGTTATAGCAGCAAAGCGGGGACCAACTCCATATTAAGGCCCATGATTTTGGAATGAGATTTTCGACGAGCCGGTGTCCACATACTTTTGGTCATGTAGTGTACACTGGAGTTGCTTACCAAGATGACATTAAATGTTCCTGAGTGGAATAGTTACAGTTATGACTTTAATCGGCTTGAATATCTATGGCAAGACTTTAAAATGGTTGTCTAGCAATGATTAACAAATGACTTGACAGAGCTTGAAGAATTTTTGAAAGAATAATGTGCAAAATATTGTATGATCCTGGTGTGCAAAGCTCTTAGAGACTTACCCAGAAAAGCTGTAATCACTGCCAATGGTGATTTTAACATGCATTTCATTTTCAATATATTTCAAAAAACATGTTTTCACTTTGTCATTATGGGGAATTGTGTGTAGATGGGTGAGAATTTCAGAATTTCAGACTTTCAGAATTCCACACAATAAAATGTGGAATAAGTCAAGGGGTATGAATACTTTCTGATGGCACTGTACCATGTACACATTCCCTCACACACACTACATTGACACTCCCACACACGTTCACATACATTGTATATGCACACACACACACACACACACACACACACACACACACACACACACACACACACACACACACACATACATATACATATACCGTCCCAACACAAACACACATACAGCAACATTACACACAGGCACACTCACACAGTTTTACCCTCATGATTTCTGCTGCTTCTCTGTTCTGAATTTTACACTTATTATTATCTATCCTGATGCTAAGTCACTTTACCCTGCCTTCATGTATCTACCTTGTACCTCTGCACATTGGTCTGGTACTGGTACTTCCTGTATATAGCTCCACATTGATCTTGTACTGGTACTCCCTGTATATAGC
This sequence comes from Oncorhynchus masou masou, assembly GCF_036934945.1. NCBI lineage: Eukaryota > Metazoa > Chordata > Actinopteri > Salmoniformes > Salmonidae > Oncorhynchus > Oncorhynchus masou. The sequence continues at coordinate 23,561,137 of NC_088219.1, forward strand.
TCCACATTGATCTGGTACTGGTACTCCCTGTATATACATCCACATTGGTCTGGTACTGGTACTCCCTGTATATAGCTCCACATTGATCTGGTACTGGTACTTCCTGTATATAGCTCCACATTGATCTGGTACTGGTACTCCCTGTATATAGGTCCACATTGGTCTGGTACTGGTACTCCCTGTATATATTAGCTCCACATTGGTCTGGTACTGGTATTCCCTGTATATAATAGCTCCACATTGATCTGGTACCGGTACTCCCTGTCTATAGCTCCATATTGGTCTGGTACTGGTACTCCCTGTATATAGCTCCACATTGATCTGGTACTGGTACTCCCTGTATATAGGTCCACATTGGTCTGGTACTGGTACTCCCTGTATATATTAGCTCCACATTGGTCTGGTACTGGTATTCCCTGTATATAATAGCTCCACATTGATCTGGTACCGGTACTCCCTGTCTATAGCTCCATATTGGTCTGGTACTGGTACTCCCTGTATATAGCTCCACATTGGTCTGGTACTCATTGTATTTAGCTTCACATTGGTCTGATACTGGTACTTCCTGTATATAGCTCCACATTGATCTGATACTGGTACTCCCTGTATATAGCTCCACATTGATCTGATACTGGTACTCCCTCTATATAGCTCCACATTGATCTGATAGTGGTACTCCCTCTATATAGCTCCACATTGATCTGATACTGGTACTCCCTCTATATAGCTCCACATTGATCTGGTACTGGTACTTCCTGTATATATCTCCACATTGATCTGGTACTGGTACTCCCTGTATATAGCTCCACATTGATCTGATACTGGTACTCCCTCTATATAGCGCCACATTGATCTGGTACTGGTACTCCCTGTATATAGCTCCACATTGATCTGGTACTCATTTTATATAGCTCTACATTTGTCTGGTACTCGTACTCCCTGTATATAGCTCCACATTGGTCTGGTACTGGTACTTCCTGTATATAGCTCCACATTGATCTGATACTGGTTCTCCCTGTATATAGCTCCACATTGATCTGATACTGGTACTCCCTGTATATAGCTCCACGTTGATCTGGTACTGGTACTCCCTGTATATAGCTCCACATTGATCTGGTACTCATTGTATATAGCTCTACATTTGTCTGGTACTGGTACTCCCTGTATATAGCTCCACATTGATCTGGTACTCATTGTATATAGCTCCACATTGATCTGGTACTCATTGTATATAGCTCCACATTGGTCTGGTACTCGTACTCCCTGTATATAGCTCCACATTGGTCTGGTACTGGTACTTCCTGTATATAGCTCCACATTGGTCTGGTACTGGTACTTCCTGTATATAGCTCCACATTGGTCTGGTACTGGTACTTCCTGTATATAGCTCCACATTGGTCTGGTACTCGTACTCCCTGTATATAGCTCCACATTGGTCTGGTACTGGTACTTCCTGTATATAGCTCCACATTGGTCTGGTACTGGTACTTCCTGTATATAGCTCCACATTGGTCTGGTACTGGTACTTCCTGTATATAGCTCCACATTGGTCTGGTACTGGTACTCCCTGTATATAGCTCCACATTGGTCTGGTACTGGTACTTCCTGTATTTAGCTCCATTTTTGAGTATTTTATTTTATTCCTCGTGTTACAATATTTTTTTTTGCCTTATTCTTTTTAAACTGCATCGTTGGGAAGGGCTTGTAAGCAAGAGCTTCACAGTGAAGTCTACACCAGCTGTATTCGGTGCATGTGACAAATAGAATGTGATTTGATTTGATAAGAGGGCACTGTAATGTAAAGTGTTACCCATTAATGCCATGGTGGAAAGGAAATGATCAATGCATACAGATGGGGACACAGCGACAGCATACACCCAGTTTGAGTCACTTCTGATTTGCTCGACAAACATAAAAAGATGACAATATCGTATTGATTGTACCCAACTTCAAATGACTGGAGAGATGTATGTTAAGCATACCAGGCATCATGGGCATGAAGTTCGGAGGGGCCAGGGGCACATGCCCTGATTGCCCGTTCTGGAAACCGGCAGTGTTTGCATAACTGCACCACGTTGGGTAGGCTATTGGAGCTCGACAATGTCATTTAGAACGAAAAAATACAGGTAGTCTAATGCGAGTCGAAATCAAGGTCATGCCAACAGACACCTATTTAACTACAAGGGGTCATACTTTAGGGTTTTGGTTACTTTTAATGAAACATTTTGCACTGTTCATCATGGCGCGCTGCCGGTTTACAAGTGCATATAGACCATAAAACTCCGTCAAAGACTTTTGAGGCTACTGATTATATATGGTATATTGATATAAGAATTCAAACCGCAAACAAATACCACCAAAACTGAGCCTACACCTATAGGAATATCTCAAAGACCCTTTTACCTGACTTGGCGTTCTAGCTGCCGTCTGGAATGGTAGTCTTCCAAAGTTAACACTTTCCTTCTTGTTTATCCTAAATGAAGCTATTTGTACAGTCGTGACCAAAAGTTTTGAGAATGACACAAATATGAATTTTCACAAAGTTTGCTTCTTCAGTGTCTTTTTGATATTTTTGTCAGATGTTACTATGGAATACTGAAGTATAATTACATGCATTTCATAAGTGTCAAAGGCTTTTATTGACAATTACATGAAGTAGATGCAAAGAGTCAATATTTGCGGTGTTGACCCTTCTTTTTCAAGAACTCTGCAATCCGCCCTGGCATGCTGTCAATTCACTTCTGGGCCAAATCCTGACTGATGGCAGCCCATTCTTGCATAATTAATGCTCAGAGTTTGTCAGAATTTGTGGGGCTTTGTTTGTCCACCTGCCTCTTGAGGATTGACCACAAGTTCTCAATGGGATTACGGTCTGGGGAGTTTCCTGTTCCTGTAACAATGTTTTGTTCCCCGAGCCACTTAGTTATCACTTTTTCCTTATGGCAAAGTGCTCCATCATGCTGGAAAAGACATTGTTCGTCAGAAACTGTTCCTGGATGGTTGGGAGAAGTTGCTCTCGGTGGATGTGTTGGAATCATTCTTTATTCATGGCTGTGTTCTTAGGCAAAATTGTGAGTGAGCCCACTCCCTTGGCTGAGAAGCAACCCCACACATGAATGGTCTCAGGATGCTTTACTGTTGGCATGACACAGGACTGATCGTAGCGCTCACCTTGTCTTCTCCGGACAAGCTATTTTCTGGATTAACCAAACAATCGGAAAGGGGTTTCATCAGAGAAAATTACTTTACCCCAGTCCTCAGCAAGCCCAATCTCTGTACCTTTTGCAGAATATCAGTCTGTCCCTCGTGTTTCCTGGAGAGAAGTGGCGTCTTTGCTGCCCTTCTTGACACCAGGCCATCCTCCAAAAGTCTTCGCCTCACTGTGTGTGCAGATGCACTCACACCTGCCGGCTGCCATTCATGAGCAAGCTCTGTACTGGTGGTGACTTTAGGAGATGGTCCTGGCGCTTGCTGGACCTTCTTGGGCGCCCTGAAGCCTTCTTCACAACAATAGAACCGCTTTCCTTGAAGTTCTTGATGATCCGATAAATGGTTGATTTAGGTGCAGTCTTACTGGCAGCAATATCCTTACCTGTGAAGCCCTTTTTGTGCAAAGCAATGATGACGGCAACCATGGTTGACAGAGGAAGAACAATGATTCCAAGCACCACCCTCCTTTTGAAGCTTCCAGTCTGTTATTCAAACTCAATCAGCATGACAGAGTGATCTCCAGCCTTGTCCTCGTCAACACACACCTGTGTTAACGAGAGAATCACTGACAAGATGTCAGCTGGTCTTGTTGTGGCAGGGCTGAAATGCAGTGGAAATGTTTTTGGGGTATTCAGTTCATTTGCATGGCAAAGATGGACTTTGCAATTCATCTGATCACTCTTCATAACATTCTGGAGTATATGCAAATTACCATCATACAAACTGAGGCAACAGACTTTGAGAAAATCAATAATTGTGTTATTCTCAAAACTTCTGGCCACGACTGTACTTTAGTTTTCTGAGTCTACTTTAGCCTTACCAGCAGATGGTGCCATGGTCTCTCCAACAGGCAGACTTCACTGGCCTTCATAATGACTCTCCAACAGTGAAGAGGTATTTTATTTTTATTGTGCCTTTATTTAACTAGGCAAGTCAGTTAAGAACAAATTCTTAATTGTTATTTACAATGACGGTCTAGGTAAATCAAAAGGGGATATTTGATATTTTTTATCAAAGTGTTGTCAAAATAAACTGCAACATAAGCTAATCGTTTTTCAGTGTTTTATGGCCACGTTTGGATGCATAACACTGAGAAAAAGAGGGGGCATTTTAATTATGTGCTTTCACACAATCCGTTAAAAACAGAGAATCTGCAAGACGCAGCTGTAACAGTCAACCATCATGCTGCGTTGTCATCTGTCGTTGTCATCCAGACAAGGCGGGGTTAAATGCCAGGTTACTCCATTTGTTGGTGGGGGAGGCCCTGTTAATGACATAGAGGGGAGTTGCCCGGGCCAGACCAGACGCACCAATACACCCTGTCAAGCAACATAGTCCTGTCGAATTAAACTCTCTCCTGTCCGCATCACCAAAATACCCGCCGCGGCCTAGAAAACGTCTAAATCAGACAGCATAAGGTAAGAAATGCCATTTTAAAATGTTAGACATTGTGGAGCGCCACTCCGGTGCCTTTGTACAATGACACATCAAGTCATTGCAACAATGTATAAGCCATTTAAAGCTCTGATTTAACCAGAACCGGACCGTTATATTCTTTCTATTATCATTATTGGCTACGTAGACATTGTGGACCGCCCCTCCGGTGCCTTTGTTACAATGACGCTTCAAATCAATGCAGAAATGTAGAAGCCTTTTAAAGCTTTGTTTTAACCAGAACCGGACCTTTAGATTCTTTCGATTATCATTATAGGCTACGAGATATATTCTGTAAACGAAATTTGCAGGTAGTTCTATACTACCTGGGATGTTTCGTTGGTTGGACACTATTTGCAGCAACTTTACGTGGGGGGGTCGAGTATTTCCCCCCCCCCCCCCCCTTCTGTTTATGGGTCCTCTATTTCGTCAATGTTGCTTTGTTGTTCGTAAATGTGCGTAATTGGAGTAAAACAGCCATCGTTATGAATAACCAAATATTAACATAGACACAATTATTTAAATTGAGCATTGCCATATCATGATATCTATGGATGGCATATATGGACAGAGACGAGAAAACGTTGATTAAAACATAGGAAAAGCAATGACATTTGCCAAAAAAAAAGAGAACAAAAAGAAAAGCACGTCAAACTCAGGTCGGATTATATTTCCACGCACAATATATTTGATAACACCATTATTATATTAAGTATGCTATACTTTCATGCTGCCCCTGTAGTGTAAAGTAAACTATATTTTAAGAAAAAGTAAATATTTTTTTACAACATTATTTACATTTGTATAGACATTTTATATGTACAAATTCTAGAAAGATTTTCTTCTTACATTATTTCTGGTCACTTTTCATTTTGGAATATCAAAATATTCCTCTTGTTAATGTATATTGTTGAAAAGGCTGAGAAAGGGCGTGTCAATCAAATGCCACACATTGCCCATTTGTTTCGGCCTACTGGGCATATCCCATCAACAGCTGGGCATTCTCCTATCTTTAAATGGACTTCGTAGACACCATAGTAACACTCACAACTCACAAAAAAACTGTTTTTGCGTGTGTGAGACAGAGCACTCTGGCACTCAGTCAGCAGGGGAATTGTTGTGTCTAAATCTTACACACACAGCTGTGAGAGGGCCCAGACCAAGGCCAGCTGTCTGGCACCACAGATTTCAGCACACCTAATCCCCATGTGACTCACTTTATCAAACTTTATTCCACTGTTAGCTGGAACAATAACCAATCATTAGTGTGTGTGTTTATCTGTGTGTGTTGATTATTTTATCCGAGAGAGAGAGAGAGAGACAAGTATGTCATATGTGTAGCATGAATGTGTGTGTGTGTGGATGAGTGGATATCTGAAGGAGAGGCCTGAGGGAGGAGCCTGAGTGGAGAAAATGAGTCACCCCTGAATCCTCCACTAAGTGCTGAGAAATGTATCTTGCAAACAGATTTTTAGATTATCAATGCATTATGCATTGATTTGATTTTAAAACGTAACCCTTGAACTCTAAGATCTGATCGATAAGCAAAAATTAGGGAACATCCAAACAGAAAAATTCTAAAACATCCTCTCTCCTTATTTGTTCAATGTAATCAGTCACACGATTGGTTTATAGAAACAGCTATCAGTTCAATGCAGTGGATCAAATCCAGCATCTCCCTTCCCAGTTTGAAGGCTTTGCACCAGCCAACCCAGAAGCTTTTCTTCAGTTCATCTGATACTGAGGAAAGGGCTGGTTTACGGGGGAGGGGTGCACCATATGCAGGCCAGCAGCAAGTCTCTGGGGGTGAGAATCCTGGAATGACTGACTCACTTTTACGTGGTTGTGGAGAAGAGGGAGGGGTTATGACTTGCTGAGGTCCTGAGATTTTGCACGGAGTAACATAGTCTCTTTTTCCCCATGTGCCAATGAGGCTGGGACCAGCAGTCACATGACCTGTTCTATTTATACTCCCTCCTGTGGGGTGTGGAGTCTACTAAACTACCCCCTCTGGGTCTCTGGCCAGAACACAGAGCAGATTATCATTAGAGAAGTGAGTGAGTGTAGCTTGTGTTAAAACATAACATGCACATAGTAACCTCTGCTAGTATAGCCTAGCTAGCAGTGGCATAGATAATTAAATTCTTTCATCATACTGTATAGTAATGATAGTAATAGTATTTTTTTCAGAATATTGACAATCTTAAGGGGTTGGCCATCAGTGACTGAGTTGAGAACATACTCAAAACAGCCCCAGACCATTATTCCTCCACCAAACTTTACAGTTGGCACTACGCATCTTGCAAGCAGATAGCGTTCTCCTGGCATACGCCAAACCCAGATTTGTCCATCAGACTGCCAGATGATGAAGCATGATTCATCACTCCAGAGAACACATTTCCACAGCTCCAGAATCCAATGGAGGCGAGATTTACACCACTCCAGCCGACGCTTGGTATTGCCCATGGTGATCTTAGGCTCAGCGTACACAACAGTTCTTGTGCTTCCAGAGGCAGTTTGGAAATCAGTATTGAGTGTTGCAAGCGAGGACAGATGATTTTTATGCGCTACGTGCTTCAGCACTTGGCGGTTCTGTGAGCTTGTGTGGCCTACCACTTTGGTGACGTTTCCACATCGCAATAACAGCACATACAGTTAACCTGGGCAGGGCAGAAATTTGATGAACTGACGTGATGGTGGCATCCTATGATGGTGCCACATTGAAAGTCACTGAGCTCTGCAGTAAGGCCATTCTACTGCCAATGTTTGTCTATGGAGATTGTATGGCTGTGTGCTCGATTATAATTATTTTTGTATTTAACCCTTGATCTTATCTCATCGCTGCGAAGGTTGAGTCTTGCGTCCTCCGAAACATGACCCGCCAAACTCCAGTTCTTAACACCCGCCCACTTAACCCGAAAGCCAGCCCACCAATGTGTCCGAGTACACACCGTTAAACTGATGAACCGAGGTCAGCCTGCAGGCACTCAGCCCTCCACAGGGAGTCGCTAGAGGGCGATGAGCCAAGTAAATCTCCCCTGGCCAAACCCTCCCCTAAACCAGATGATGCTGGGCCAATTGTGCGCCACCCTATGCGACTCCGGATCACGGTGGGTTGTGATATAGCCCGGGATTGAACCTGGGTTTGTAGTCATGCCTCTAGCACTACGATGCAGTGCCTTAGACCACTGCGCCACTCGGGAGGCCCTTTTGTGCTCGATTTGATTCACCTGGTAATGCTGAAATAGCCAAATCCACTAAAAATAAAAGTTCAATATAAATTGTATGGAAAATTATTAATTTAAAAATCTCCAATAAAAACAACCATTCTATCAGATCTTTCAGCTGTCTAACAGAGTTGACGTTAGAAATAAATCTGATGGAGTCAGCAAAATGTAACCTATTTGAACCAAAATGTATATTCTATTGTAATCTATCAGGCAGATGGAATTGACAGTTTATGGTTGTGACCATGGTGATTCCAATATTGTTTGTTTAAATCTATCAAAAGTAGAGAACTTTATAGACCATGAGTGGTCTTGTTGCACTACATGTAATGAGGACATGAATAATGGGTCCTTATGCTATAGATGACCCTGCTCATCCCTGATTCATTTAGGATTTTTGACAAATCTGACGGATTCTTTTAGCAATCCCAGTTTTTAGAGAAATATTGTTTAAAGACACAGAGGGCTATTGCAAGAAACTACATCAAATCATTTTTAAGTTAATATCCATTATTTCCGGTTTTTAGAATGTTTTGGAGAGTTTGAAATTGGCATCCTTTGGTCCGGAGAAAGGCATTTCCAGGCATAGTGCCTACACGGAAATTAATAACATTGACAGTATTTAGAACATTCCCAAAACAAACATTTTCCTCACAAGATTCCCCTTAATGTAAAATGATAAGCTCAAATAATGCAACAAAATTTAAAAAGATATATACTATAAAAACAAAGTTTCCCTGCTGAACAAGGATTGTCCCAACTTTCAAGAATCCCTGAGCTAATTTCCTGCTATTCTACACATTTTGCCATGAGGAATTTCCCGCAATGCAAATATATGAAGGCATGGAAACACAGTGAGCTGCAGCTGTTGCTCTCTCTATTACCAGGTCTTCATGTCAGAAAAGAGAGAATAAAAATAATGTGTGGCTGTTTGTGAAATAAGTCAAACGTTTCAAAGAGGAGAAGAGACTGAAGAAAAAGGAACCCCAGATTCTTCGGGTCAGGGTTGCATGAATTTTGAACCAACGACTTCTCTCTCCCAAACAAGGTCACGAGCGGATTCTTTACATGGTTGTGGCCAGTGGGCTGTCAAGAAGAATGGCAAGGCCTGCTCTGATGCTGACGGTTAGTCATACAAACTGAGAAGGAGCCTGCTCAAACCGCAGTCTTCTTCTAAATAAATGAGTTGGAGTCTAGAGTCGACAGGCACGTAGATTGCCCGCGGTGCAGAAAAAGCTGTGTGTTTAGAAGCTGTGTTCTCTCTAGAACACAGCCTTGTTTAGATGCAGAGAACAGCCTGCGTAAAGCTGTCTGGAACGTTAAGTGTGGATCTAATTGATTCAGGGTGTGTTATGCTGTGTGGATGTGGGCCTACAGTAATAGTCATTTTAAGTATTCTTTTTTTTAACTGTTGTGTTTTAGAAAATGGATGAAGTCACCACTTATCTTCATTAGTCACTGCTTACGAAAGACGAACAAATATAAGATGTCGGACACTTTCCTCTCAGTGGGCAGCAACTTACGGGTCTGGGTGCTGTGGAAACAATGTGTTGTATTGTACAGGAACCAACTGAGGCATGATTGCCTGGCAGCTAGACAACTGGCACACATTTTGGTAATGCTTTGCTATGGTCATTATAGTGACCTGCAAAGAGGATAGGAGGAAGGAGTTGTCTGCCAGTTAGACATCAACAGGATAGACTACTAATGTCTTCAAAATCTAAAAAATGGCCACATGCCAAAATTACCTCAAGTACAGTAGGTGGTAATCTCACTGAGCGTAGGCACCCACTTGAAGCTTTTAATAGAGCTCCTCTTGGCTTTTTTGTTTCTGATATGAATGAAGTGTGATATTTGTGGACCAGTCTCATTGGGCTGTGTGTGTGTGCACTGTGCTGTAGTTCATCTTTGGTCTCTCCTGGGGAGTCTCAGCTCTCTTCTCTACACACACTCATCCTGCAGTGGAGGCTGCTGAGGGGAGGATGGCTCATAATAATGTCTGGAACGACGCAAAATGGAATGGCATCAAACCATGTGTTTGATGTATTTGATACCAATGCACTTATTCCACTCCAGCCATTACCACAAGCCCGTCCTCCCCAATTAAGGTGCCACCAGCCTCCTATGTCGTCCTGTGGTGGCACCAGTGCTGGGGCTGTCTGTTCCAAACTGAGTCACAGCACTTCCTGTTCAGAGAGAGAAGGAAACACCCAGAGCACAGGGCACCAATGAGTCATTACACCAACTGGACATTAATAACTCACTACTTGAAACTTTATATCCATGGCAACATCTCTGAGTAAAGGGAGTGGCTCCCCTCTGCAAACTATACCCACAAAAAACTAAAGATTGACATTTATTGTTTTTCACTAGATCAATTTTGAAAGAGTCCTCACAGAATAACCTATTTCTCTTAGCAGTAACTGTCAAATCCTAACTATAATTGGTTAACAACGATCTTCTATGCATCATCCCTACCTTCTCACCCAGTGTGTGTGATTTCTCCATGCAGGCAGCATGGTGTACCATCCTGAGTTTGAGAAGGCTGGCCAACAGGCGGGCCTGCAGGTGTGGAGGATTGAGAAGTTTGACCTGGTGGCCGTGCCAGAGAACCTGTATGGAAGCTTCTACACGGGAGACGCCTACCTGGTCCTCAACACCATCAAGCAGCGCTCCGGGAACCTGCAGTATGACCTGCACTTCTGGCTGGGTGAGGACAGAACCAGGAGCAGGATGGGTTGCATGACAAAGCCTGGTGGATATGATTGAGGTCATAGAAATATAATTACTAGAACAGGATTTTTTCTTGAAGTCAATGTACTGTGATGGGTGGCCCGGCGGCCATATTGAGTGTAATTCTATCTCTATGATTGATGTACACTGGCAGAGTGCTGAGTCAGGCCCATTTTATTGTATTGATCATGCCTACTTTTAGGTAGCCTGTTAGATCGAACCTTAGTACATTTCCCATAACATTCTGCTAAGTGAGTGATGCCCAAACTAGGTTCATTCATTGTACCGGTATGTATCAATTGGGTTTTGCTTTAGGGAAATAGTAATCGGTGACATCTGTGAAATCTAGCAGACTAAGCAGCCATTGGGGGTTGGGCCTCCATTGACAGACCTGAGAGCAAAACGTTGTAATTCAGTGTGTAACATCCGTGGTTTCTCTGCTCCAGGCGATTTCTGCACCCAGGATGAGAGTGGAGCAGCAGCCATCTTCACAGTCCAGATGGATGACTATCTGGGGGGTAAACCCATCCAGTACCGTGAGGTCCAGGGACATGAGTCCAAAGTATTCCTGGGTTACTTCAAGGCTGGACTGAAGTACTTGGTGAGATATTATTTGAGATCATTTTCTTTTGCCATTATTGCTACAATCCTGTCCATGATACATGATATTGCATTCATACCTCAGGCGGGGTTATTGTTATGCACTATGCAGTAGTCTATACCTGAATGGTTATGGAGTAACCAACCTAATCAACCTTTTAATGGGAATAAAGTATAAAGTATTCCTCCATACAATTCATAGAAATTGGAATTGTATGGCGAAATGTGTCCTAGAAATGTGAATGATTCCATTAAATGTTTTTTTAAATTAATTTAACCTTTATTTACCTAGGCAAGTCAGTTAAGAACACATTCTTACTTACAATGACGGCCTACCGGGGGAACAGTGGGTTAATTGCCTTGTTCAGGTGCAGAACGAAAGATTTTTACCTTGTCAGGGATTCGATCCAGCAACCTTTTGGTTTCTGGCCCAACACTCTAACCACTAGGCTACCTGCATAATAACTGTACCATATCATTTGTCACTGTTATAGAAAGGAGGTGTGGCATCTGGGTTCAAACATGTGGTCACCAACGAGGTGGTTATGCAGCGGGTGCTGCAGGTCAAAGGTCGCCGTGTTGTCAGGGCAACGGAGGTGCCTGTCAGCTGGGACAGCTTCAACCAGGGAGACTGCTTCATCCTGGACCTGGGAAGCGTGAGTTACCATCAGCCTGAGGGAGACAGGGGGACTTTTAAGTTTCATATAGGACACAGCGTCATCAAACATTGGTGTCACATTTAAATGATGAAACAGAGAAGCATGTACAATGTAAGTTTTATATCTTGCTTACAGTAAAATATAAACATTTAAGAGAGATTGTACAAGTACCCTTAGAATTCTTGCAAACTAATTCCTGGTCGATGCTGACCACATAATAATCACAATACATGGGATTTTATGCGCCTTTCAAAAAAAAACAAGAACACCGTACATCAAAGAGTATAAAGCAAAACAAGAATAATCAAATAAAATGAATAAAAGCTCCTTAGCTTATTCCTCTTTGTGTTGTGTATCCCGGTCCCCTCCCACAGGAGATCTACCAGTGGTGTGGCTCCCAGAGCAACCGCTTTGAGAAGCTGAAGGCCACCCAGGTTGCCAAGGGTATCCGTGACAACGAGCGCAGTGGGCGAGCCCGTGTGTACGTGTGTGACGAGGGTGCGGAGAGAGACAAGATGATAGAGGTGAGATCATAAACTACTAAAGAACAGGAGGGTCTCCTACTCTCTTTAACTCTCTCTATGTCTGTGATTTCTTGACGTCCATTATGATGTTTAATGGTGTATAATGGATGTTTGAATGAACTCCAGCTGTGGTAAAATTATTGTTTTCATTTCTGAAGTATATCTAAAAGGGATTTTCTCTGTGCGTCTTCAGGTTCTGGGAGATAAATCAGACCTGCCTGAAGGATCCTCTGATGACATCAAAGCAGATGCCTCAAACAGGAAAATGGCCAAGCTGTACAAGGTTGGAGAACAGTGAACAAACCACTGAAACGAACATCCAACTGGTCTAGTTGCATTTTGAGGACTTTTCACATTCACCTGTGGCTATCAAGAGAAAAACACATCTCTGATCTCTCCTCTACAACTCTTCTTCTGTCTCTCCTCCTCTCCCCTAGGTGTCCAATGGCAGTGGAGACATGGCCATGTCCATGGTGGCAGCAGAGAACCCATTCTCCCAGAGTGCACTGGAGTCCAGCGACTGCTTCATCCTGGATCATGGCTCTGATGGCAAGATCTTCGTCTGGAAAGGTCTGTTGGGGTCACCCAATATCAAATATTATCATCAGCTGATTCAGCAAGTCAATTAAAGCACAATAGCTAGACTTGTTTTGGCATGGTATGGTTGCTTTCATGTCCATTTGGTAACACTTAAAGTGTAGCATTACAGAACACATTTAAAGAATGAGAAATTGAACAGTGTCACATGAACTCCCACCGAGATAATATGATACAACTAGAAGGGGGTTCTTCTTTTAAAAGATAATGGTCCTCTCTTATCAACCATGCTGACAGTTATACGTAGATGTTGAATTTCAGTCATTAGAGTTTCTAAGTGGTTTAATTAAGGAAACCTATTTTTTTGTATTTCTCTTCCCTCCCTCACACTCTCACCCAGGCAAAGAAGCCAACCTGGAGGAGCGTAAGGCAGCCATGAAAGCAGCAGATGAGTTCATCAAGAAGATGGGCTACCCCAAACACACCCAGGTGCAGATCCTGCCGGAGATGGGAGAGACGCCGCTCTTCAAGCAGTTCTTCAAGAACTGGCGTGACAAGGACCAGACAGAGGGCCTGGGCGTGGCCTATGTCTCCAACAGCATCGCCAAGATAGCGAAGGTGTCCTTCGATGCCGCCACGCTCCACGACTCCCCTGCCATGGCTGCCCAGCACGGCATGGTGGACGGGGGCAACGGAGAGAAGCAGGTGAGCGGACGAGAGGAAGGGCTGGAGCATGTGTAGACAGCAAGCCTTCCCATTAATCTTTCTTAGAGTAACTATGTATTGCTATTAGTAACTATCAACTTTACGTAGTAGGTCTATTATACAGTAATTGCATTTTGTGAGGCAGTCATGTGTGGGTTTCGGCCAGATGCAGTCAAAACAGGGAGGATATTAAATAGTAAAACAGATAGGAATCAAATGAGAGGGACATGATTATGTATGATACACGCTGTATTTACATATACAGCTTTGTTTCAGTAGCCTGCCACAGCTAGGGGTCACATCACGTGTATGTTCATGTACAGATCTGGCGTATTGAAGGATCAGACAAGGTGGAAGTGGACCCCTCCACACACGGACAATTCTATGGGGGAGACAGTTACATCATCCTCTACAACTATCACCATGGAGGACGCCAAGGACACATTATCTACATGTGGTAAGATAGACATTAAAGTAGAATTAAAAATGATGGAAAATATACAGTAGAAACTATCATAAGAGATATTTTGCATGCTAACTGGAGTCTTTCTCAGGCAGGGAAGTGATTCTTCCCAGGACGAAATTGGTGCTTCAGCCATCTTGGGTGCCCAGTTGGACGATGAGCTTGGTGGTGGACCTGTGCAGGTAATGAGTGGGTGTTTGTGACTGGGTTTGTGTATGAAAGAAGTGGCTTTCTTTTCCCATCGCATATTCCTTTTTTCTATACTTTCCTCTTGGCCTCATCTGTATTCGGCCCAGTAACCTCCTTCCTTACCAGTGTGTCTGCTCATTCTCCCTTTTCCTCCTCTCCCTCCTCCTCTCATTGCTTCCTGTCATTTCCTGACTCTTTTTTTTCCAGGTTGCTGGGGCTCCTATAACCACCCAGGTACTCCTCTGCCAGGGCTGCATAACTCAGTACATAGCCCAGGCATGGGGGACTTAGAATCTGTGTATTTAACTGACATGGCTCAATGTGTTTACAGAGAAATCAAACAGGACATTCCAAAGCCATGTTTATGAGGGAGTTCCCTTTGCCCTCCCTGATTCTGTTGCATTATCTATTTAAATAGGCAAGTCAGTTAGGAAACAAATTCTTATTTACAATGATGGCCTACCCCGGCCAAACCCTCCCGTAATCTTGACGACGCTGGGCCAATTGTGGAATCATGATCAAACCCAGGACTGAAGTGATGCCCCATAGCACTGCGAAGCAGTGCCTTAGACCGCTGCGCCACTCACGACCACTCACACATACTACTGTTCCCAGACCAGCCTATTTTCTGGCCTGCAGTGGGGGGAAAGAGCCCTCTTGCTTGTCCTTAAGAACTTAGTTCTACTCAAGCAAGGACCATTGCATAGGTTATCTAGAGGCCAACGGTGATTCCAGGTTGTCTTGTATGCTGCAGTTCTTTATGACTTAACTAGATCATGCCTTGGCTCTGTATAAGGTTTGATGCTCTGGGAATGTCTGTGACCATCTCTTGCTGTGTGTTTGTCTGTGTGTGTCTGTCTATGCCTGTCAGTGTCTCACCCTCCTGTCTATATACAGTGTGGAAATGTTTGCCGTGCACTGCGTAGTTATGTTATTGATGTGTTTTAATGCATGACTAACAGTGATCCTAAGTTTGTGTAGAAAACTTCCATCACAAACCTGTAAATGTTCCAAGCAACTGTCCATGAAGTCGAACGCTGATGACGCAGGTCATCTCCCATACATTTGTAACAGTATAATTCATAGTCACGTAAAATAAACAGCATTTAGAATAACTTAATGCATGGAAATAAGTCAGCACCATAAACATGGAACCTGGCCTCACAAGTTCAGTACAGAGGCTCCTTATTTCACTCAATATGCACCTAAGCTCTCTAACCCTCTGTCCAGCAGTCTCCAATTTTGGGAGAAAAAAAATCTGAAACTAGGCTTTGTGCAGGCCCACGCAGGTCCCAAACTTTCAGGAATGGTGTTGAGAGGAGAATAAACACACTCTTGAGTGACTGAACAGTGAGATAGCCACACAGTCCATCGGCCTGGGAGGGGGAGAGAAGGCCCCCATTGTGCTGGGTGATGACGAGGCAAGCTGGCTGCATCCAGCAAACAGGACGCCCTGCTGTCAGACAGCTAGACATACAGACAGGCGCACAGCATGCTGGGAGATTAGGGTAGGGAGCGCCATGGAACACTTAACTCTGTCAGAGTTTTCCTACCCTGTTGTTGTTCAGAGCTCACTGATGCCACCCTGTGGGGTATTATTGTAGACGTATGCAAGGCTACAATTATATTCTTCCAAAGATCCACTGCTTCCTGATTTTCTCTGCATTTGGTCTCAGAATTTCTTATTGCACAGACAATTATTTTTGTGAAATTATCCAGCATGAATCACCATGATTAACAATGTGTCCAACTGCTGTACATCACAACAGTATAGATGTTTGTTAAGTAGTTTGCTCTGTGGTCCAGGTGAGAGTAGTCCAGGGCAAGGAGCCAGCTCACCTCATGAGCCTGTTCAGGGGGCAGCCCATGGTGGTGTACAAGGGAGGTACGTCCAGAGACGGGGGTCAGTCCGCTCCTGCAGAAACACGACTCTTCCAGGTGCGCTCCAACTCTGCAGGGTGCACAAGAGCTGTGGAGGTGAGTAAACATGGCGATAGTGCCCTGTTTTTCTGATATTAGCTTCTCAACTGCACTATATTTAAATACATGACACTCGTGGTCCTTTTCCACACACCATGTTTCATCCATCCACCTCTAGGTTGATGCTGTGTCCTCCAACCTGAACTCCAACGACACCTTCCTCCTGGTGACCCCAGCAGCCTCTTTCATGTGGGTGGGCCAGGGGGCCAGTGACACTGAGAAAAATGGCACCCAGCAGCTCTGTGACATTCTGGGGGTGTCCTCCTCAGAACTGTCTGAGGGTGGAGAGACTGGTATGTACTGTACATTGTGGCAATGAACATAGGCTTTTCTTTGCTCTGTGGCTGGATGTAGCATCCCCTAACCAACTGCCTGTTGTGTGTCTCTGTGCAGATGACTACTGGGAGGCTCTGGGAGGGAAGGCAGCATACCGCACCTCCTCCAGACTGAGAAGCAAGGACAAGATGGACGCCCATCCACCCAGGCTCTTTGCCTGCTCCAACAAGACCGGAAACTTCATTGTGAGTCCCATATTATTACTTTCAGCCATTCGTGGTTAATTAACCTGGTCTTTCTAATGCTCCTGGTTTCCTCCACCCAGATTGAGGAGGTACCTGGGGAGATGACCCAAGAGGATCTGGCTACCGATGATGTCATGATCATGGACACATGGGATCAGGTAGATACATTAGCATGTGGTATTTTCTAAGATGTGAATATGATTAAGTGTGGAGATGTATTAACAGTAACACAGTGGATAACAGATTAATTTTAATGTCACTTTAATAATGTTCTCATACTGTTTTATCCACTTCGTGTGTATATATTCTATTCTAGTCAAGGTTCATCCTATATAACTACTGCTCTACACACCTTTTCTATTCATATAGTGTCCATCATTTCTATACATATCATCATATACATACATGTGTTTATATTTTATTTCACCTTTATTTAACCAGGTAGGCCAGTTGAGAACAAATTCTCATTTACAACTGTGACCTGGCCAAGATAAAGCAGAGCAGTGCGACAAAAACAACACAGAGTTACACATGGAATAAACAAACGTACAGTCAATAACAATAGAAAAAATCTATTTACAGTGTGTACAAATGGAGTAAGGAGGTAAGGCAATAAATAGGCCATAGTAGCAAAGTAATTACAATTTAGCAAATTAACATTGGAGTGATAGATGAGCAGATGATGATGTGCAAGTAGTGTGCAAAAGAGCAAAAAAAGTAAATAAAAACAATGTGGAGATGAGGTAGGTAGTTGGATGGGCTATTTACAGATGGGTTGTGTACAGCTGCAGCGATCGGTAAGCTGCTCAGATAGCTGATACTTAAAGTTAGTGAGGGAGATATAAGTCTCCAACTTAAGCGATTTTTGCAATTCGTTCCAGTCATTGGCAGCAGAGAACTGGAAGGAAAAGCAGCCAAAGGAGGTGTTGGCTTTGGGGATGACCAGTGAGATATACCTGGAGCACATGGGTGGGCATTGTTATGGTGACCGGAGAGCTGAGATAAGGCGGAGCTTTACCCAGCAAATCTTTTTAGATGACCTGGAGCCATTGGGTCTGGCAACGAATATGTAGCGAGGGCCAGCCGGTGAGAGCATACAGGTCGCAGCGGTGGGTGGTATATGGGGCTTTGGTGACAAAACAGATGGCACTGTGATAGACTGAATCCAGTTTGCTGAGTAGAGTGTTAGAGGCTATTTTGTAAACGACATCGCCGAAGTTGAGGATCGGTAGGATAGTCAGTTTTACGAGGGTATTTTGGCAGCATGAGTGAAGGAGGCTTTGTTGCGAAATAGGAAGCCAATTGTAGATTTAATTGTGGATTGGAGATGCTTAATATGAGTCTGGAAGGAGAGTTTACAGTCTAGCCAGACACCTAGGTATTTGTAGTTGTCCGCATACAGTGGGGCAAAAAAAGTATTTAGTCAGCCACCAATTGTGCACGTTCTCCCACTTAAAAAGATGAGAAAGGTCTGTAATTTTCATCATAGGTACACTTCAACTATGACAGACAAAATGAGAAAAAAAATAATCCAGAAAATCACATTGTAGGATTTTTTATGAATTTATTTGCATATTATGGTGCTGTTGGCCAGGGTTGGGGTAGCCAGGAGGAAAGCATGGCCAGCCGTAGAGAAATGCTTATTGAAATTCTCGATTATCGTGGATTTATTGGCGGTGACAGTGTTTCCTAGCCTTAGTGCAGTGGGCAGCTGGGAGGAGGTGCTCTTATTCTCCATGGACTTTACAGTGTCTCAGAACTTTTTGAGTTAGAGTTGAGTTGAGTTAAATATTTCTGTTTGAAAAAGCTAGCCTTTGCTTTCCTAACTGACTGTGTGTATTGGTTCCTGACTTCCCTGAAAAGTTGCATATCGCGGCAGCTATTCGATGCTAATGCAGTACGCCACAGGATGTTTTTGTGCTGGTCAAGGGCAGTCAGGTCTGGAGTGAACCAAGGGCTATATCTGTTCTTAGTTCTACATTTCTTTTGAAAGGGGCATGTTTATTTAAGATGGTGAGGAAATTAATTTTAAAGAACAACCAGGCATCCTCTACTGACGGGATGAGGTCAATATCCTTCCAGGATACCCGGGCCAGGTTGATTAGAAAGGCCTGTTCGTGGAAGTGTTTTAGGGAGGGTTTGACAGGGATGAGGGATGGTCGTTTGACCGCGAACACATAACGGATGCAGGGAATGAGGCAGTGATCGCTGAGATCCTGATTGAAAACAGCAGATGTGTATTTGGAGGGCAGGTTTGTCAGAATAATATCTATGAGGGTGCCCATGTTTACAGATTTAGGGTTGTACCTGGTGGGTTCCTTGATAATTTGTGTGAGATTGAGGGCATCTAGCTTAGATTGTAGAACGGCTGGGGTGTTAAGCATATCCCAGTTTAAGTCACCTAGCTGAACGAACTCTGAAGATAGATGGGGGGCAATCAATTCACATATGGTGTCCAGGGCACAGCTGGGAGCTGAGGGGGGTCTATGACAGGCGACAACAGTGAGAGACTTATTTCTGGAAAGATTAATTTTTAAAATTAGAAGCTTGAACTGTTTGGGCATAGACCTGGAAAGTATGACACAACTCTGCAGGCTAACTCCTCCCCCTTTGGCAGTTCTATCTTGACGGAAAATGTTGTAGTTGGGGATGGAAATTTCTCTAAACCTTGGTGACGATGAGAGAGGTTGCATCTCTGGAGGCACTAGTTATGAGGGCACAACGGACGGAATTACGTCGGCAGACCAGTCGTGATGGATCGGCAGGTCTTCTTGTCGACAAAGGCCAATTGGAAAACGAGGTATTGTAGCTGGAGTAATTTAGTTTGCTAGCCGGGAGATGCGCCTGGCTCGAGGCTAACTGGTGCTAGCTTCATGACAAGAGCGTTAGCCACTATAGCCACCCGGTAGCAGCTAGCTAGCTGCGATGATCCGATGCAAAGGTCCAGAATTTATGGCAGGAATCCGGTGATGTAGTGGCTTCTAGTCGTGTTAGTGAAGAGTCCAGGAGGCATCAGCTGTGTAGCCGAGTGATCATAGGGTCCACTGAGCAGGCTGCGATGATCTGGAGTAATGGTCCAAAGCTTACGGCAGGAATCTAGTAATGTAGTGGAAAAAAGCAGTCTGGTATGCTCAGGGTTGATATCGCGCTGTGCAGACTGGCGGGTATTACCCAGGCTAAAAGTGGCTGGTGTCTGAGCTAAAGGTAAAGGCCGCTAGCAGTGGCTAACAATAACTAAATATCTAGTAGCTAATTAACAGGTTAGCATCTGATGGCTAGCTTCTGATGGAGGTTCTAGCTATAAGGTCTAAAAATAGCAGATCCATATTCCATTGGGTGAGGCGGGTTGCCGGAAGGTATATTTGATTTAAAAATGGAAAAAGAGATTTAAATATATTTTAAAAAGACGGGAAAAATGTACACGGGACAATGACAAACACGTCTGCACTACTACGCCTTCTTGTGCATTGGATCAAGTGGATCAAGTGCATTGGGAAAGTATTCAGACCCCTTCTCTTTTTCCACATTTTGTTACGTTACAGCCTTATATGCCCAGGGTCCCTATGAACGTGCCTTAGGCATGCTGCAAGGAGGCATGAGGACTGCAGATGTTGCCAGGGCAATAAATTGCGATGTCCATACTTTGAGACGCCTAAGACAGTGCTACAGGGAGACAGGATGGACAGCTGATCGTCCTTGCAGTGGCAGACCACGTGTAACAACACCTGCACAGGATTGGTACATCTGAACATCACACCTGCAGGACAGGTACAGGATGGCAACAACTGCCTGAGTTACACCAGGAACGCACAATCCCTCCATCAGTGCTCAGACTGTCCGCAATAGGCTGAGAGAGGCTGGACTGAGGGTTCAAGGACAACAAAGTCAAGGTATTGGAGTGGCCATCACAAAGCCCTGACCTCAATCCCATAGAAAATTTGTGGGCAGAACTGAAAAACCGTGTGAGATCAAGGAAGCCTAGTAACCTGACTGGTGATCCTAAGTGACCCAAGAAAGATCATTTTTACCAGGTTTAAATGTCAGGAATTGTGAAAAACTGAGTTTAAATGTATTTGGCTACAGTGTATGTAAACTTCCATCTCGAGGGCACGCTGATAACATTGACTCTTCTTGACCCGGGCAATTCCATGCAAGGTGTCCCCGGGAGCCACACTCAAAACACCTCCTTTGGTCTTCATCCACCTGGAGTCGCTGGCGGCGGGTCGACTCTCCCCCGTCTGTCTCTCCGCGGGTCTGCAGTCCTTTAGCCCGGCTGACTGTCAGATTGGGGAGTACGGTGGTGGGGTCATCCATCCGTCCCAGCCTGCATCTTGTTCAGCAGGGCCTCAGTATTCTGGTGCGTCTCCACGGCGCCCAACAGGTCCTCCAAGGTCTGGGGCGCGCATAGGCTTGGCGCCCTCTTCATGTCATGAGAACGCCCGTAAGAAGTGATCCATGACCACTTTGTTGATAACGGGGAGGTTGTATCCGTAGCGGCTGAGTACCTCCCTCGCTAACCGTAGTTAGCTTCCTGTTCGATGTTGAGGTCATAATATGTCTTATGGGCGTCTCCGGACAGGAGCGGTGCCAGCAGACTCACCCACTTTGCCTTGGGCCATCCTTCCCGAAGTGCTGTCCATTCAAACGTGCAGAGGTAGGTCTCGATGTCGTCATCTTCCATTAGCTTGATTAAAAGCTGACTGATTGGGATGCAATTCGGTCTGCGTTTCTCCTCTCAGCTTCCTGACTTCCTCAAATGGGCTTCTATAGACACGGTTCTTCCAGCGTTCGTTCCTGACTGTACTGTTGCGCTTGTTGGGCCCGAACTAACTGAGCTATCAACTCGTCCATGCTGATACTGCGTAAACGTCAACGCTGGTCTGACCACGTTGCCAGACTTGCCCGCATTCTCCAACACTTGTGGCAGATCAAGGGGTTTGATCAAGACTTTTACACAGATCAGACACTGACATAAATGTGATAAACACCCTTGAAACTGATGTATTTTAAACAATAAAGGAAAACAAAAGCAGCCAGTCTCCTCCAGGAGACCTCTTCCAGGTTACCACCTTCTGGGCTCTGGGGAATGCTGTCTGCTCTGATGTAGAACACCGAGCCCCTTGGTTCTAGAAGACCGTGAGCATGTCTATCCAGTAGCAACCTCTTACTACCTCCAACCCTCCCGTGTAGCTTTATGGGCCCCGTATGGCTGGTGAGCAATCAGCCCCTTGGTTACTCACCAGCCTCAATCAGCCCCAATTTGTCTTGGCCGGAGGACCCGTCGAGATCTGGCACATCCAGCAGAGGGAGCCACTGCTGTGTGATGTAGACTCTCTGTCACCAGGCCTCGATGAGTCTCCCCCTGGTGGCTTGTCCGCGGTACGCCACAGTATTGTTAGGTGTTACTGTTGAAGCTAGGAACAGAAGCATTTCGCTACATCCGTGACAACATCTGCAAAATATATGTACACAACCAATGAAATTGATTTGAATTGCTGTACGTAGTCTAATGTAGGTTGAATATCCTCTTCTAGGTGTTTGTCTGGATCGGGAATGAAGCCCATGAAGAGGAGAAGACTGAAGCTATGGCCTCCGGTAAGTGAATATGGATAACTGTTGCTGAATTTAATTATTCATTCATTATCATCTCGACTGTTTTCCATAGAGAATGTACATGGCATGCTGCCTTTTGAGTGCATTACTCATGTCATGACCAAAATCATTTGATTGAGAAGTTTACCACTGGGAAAACTGCCCTCTACAGAACCCTCATTTAATCCCCTCCTCCCCTAGCTGTGCGTTACATTGAGTCAGACCCTGCCAACCGTGACCGCAGGACGCCCATCGTGAAGATCAAACAAGGGTTCGAGCCGCCCACGTTCACCGGCTGGTTCCTGGGCTGGGACCATGAGTACTGGACCAGCGACCCCCTGGAACGTGCCATGGCTGAGCTGGAGCTCTGAACCCTCACCTTTAACCCTGCTGCCTGGCTCTACAACACACACTGAGCAGCTCCAGTCATGAGACTTTCAATGGTTGAACCCTTTATGCCCTGCCAACGTCCTTACCTCTGACTGCCAGTGGGAGAAGGATGCTTTTTGGAATAAATAAAAAAAGATATAGAGAGAGTAGAACAGGCTTTCATACACTTGTTGAGCTGACACAGAGCACTGGTACACTATATTATTCTCTCCTGATAATACTTTATTAGCTTTTATACATATGCAAATAAGCATGTAAGTGACCAATAATAAGGGCTTAAATAGAACCGCAGGCTTAGATAAGGGAATCTGCATGGATATTTAAATATATTTTATGTGTGAGATATGCTATAAATTTATTTCTACGATGTCAACAGACTGTTTCTCGCTATTCAGAATCTCACAATTTCAACATGAAGAACTGAGCATATTACACTGAACAAAAAATATAAACGCAACATGTAAAGTGTTGATTCCATGTTTCATGTCAATGAAATAAAAGATACCAGAAATGTTGCATTCGCACAAAAAGCTGAGGAGTATTTCAGTCTGTAATAAAGCCCTTTGGTGGGGAAAAACTCATTCTGATTGGCTGGGCCTGGCTCCCAAGTGGGTGGGGCTATGCCCTCCCATGGCTGCACCCCTGCCCAGAAATCCATAGATTAGGGCCTAATGAATTTATTTCAATTGACATTCCTTATATGAACTGTAACTCAGTAAAATCTTTGAAATTGTTGCATGTTGCGTTTATATTTTTGTTCCGTGTACAATCTTCTGAACCAGAGGCAGGGGGTAATGCAGGAAAACACACTGCCAGACATAACCCCACCCAAGTAATACAACCATTATAGCCTTAATCTATAATACTTCATGTTCAGTATGAAGTTACTCGTCAATGCAGCGGTTCTCTGCCATAATGGAAAGGAATGGAGCGGTTCTCTGCCATAATGGAAAGGAATGGAGCGGTTCTCTGCCATAATGGAAAGGAATGGAGCGGTTCTCTGCCATAATGGAAAGGAATGGAGCGGTTCTCTGCCATAATGGAAAGGAATGCAGCGGTTCTCGGCCATAATGGAAAGGAATGCAGCGGTTCTCGGCCATAATGGAAAGGAATGCAGCGGTTCTCGGCCATAATGGAAAGGAATGCAGCGGTTCTCTGCCATAATGGAAAGGAATGCAGCGGTTCTCTGCCATAATGGAAAGGAATGCAGCGGTTCTCGGCCATAATGGAAAGGAATGCAGCGGTTCTCTGCCATAATGGAAAGGAATGCAGCGGTTCTCTGCCATAATGGAAAGGAATGCAGCGGTTCTCTGCCATAATGGAAAGGAATGCAGCGGTTCTCTGCCATAATGGAAAGGAATGCAGCGGTTCTCTGCCATAATGGAAAGGAATGCAGCGGTTCTCGGCCATAATGGAAAGGAATGCAGCGGTTCTCGGCCATAATGGAAAGGAATGCAGCGGTTCTCGGCCATAATGGAAAGGAATGCAGCGGTTCTCTGCCATAATGGAAAGGAATGCAGCGGTTCTCTGCCATAATGGAAAGGAATGCAGCGGTTCTCGGCCATAATGGAAAGGAATGCAGCGGTTCTCGGCCATAATGGAAAGGAATGCAGCGGTTCTCTGCCATAATGGAAAGGAATGCAGCGGTTCTCTGCCATAATGGAAAGGAATGCAGCGGTTCTCTGCCATAATGGAAAGGAATGCAGCGGTTCTCGGCCATAATGGAAAGGAATGCAGCGGTTCTCTGCCATAATGGAAAGGAATGCAGCGGTTCTCTGCCATAATGGAAAGGAATGCAGCGGTTCTCTGCCATAATGGAAAGGAATGCAGCGGTTCTCGGCCATAATGGAAAGGAATGCAGCGGTTCTCTGCCATAATGGAAAGGAATGCAGCGGTTCTCGGCCATAATGGAAAGGAATGCAGCGGTTCTCGGCCATAATGGAAAGGAATGCAGCGGTTCTCTGCCATAATGGAAAGGAATGCAGGGGAGAGGGACTGAACCAGGCCAGTTGTGTTTTTATTGGTGTGTCACAACAGGAGCACCCTTCATTTCTTTAAATGTTTTATTTATTTAACCTTTAACTAGGCAAGTCAGTTAAGAACAAATTATTATTTACAATGATGGCCTACCCACAACTGTCAATGGTTTTCCCAGGCCGTAATGCTTCTATTGTAGGTGTCTCACTCCTCTCCTCACTGGTCAGTGCATGTTGGCCTGGCTCTGTCTGCAGCCTTACAATGTGGTTCTTCATCGGGAATCCAAAGCTTTGCTGCTATAACTCTCATTAGCAACCACATCACACCTGTCAATTGTTTTCCCCAATTGTTTCAATAAAAAACCCAATGTCACTGACACTAGATGTGTTTTGAGGGTTGTCTCCATCGTATACCATTTCAAGTGTGTATATACTTTTTATGTAAAGGTTGAATCACAGTGGAAAGAACACGCTACAGCTTTGAAAGGTAACACTAACATACAAGTTCATGTTTTGTAGTACAGGTTAGTGATGTGGATTTGAAAATATTAACTTGATATAGGGATGCGCGATATGGCCTAATCTACATTTTTTTCAGAAGTTTGGACAATTCACAATATATATCTTGATATCTTGTTTTTCTCTAAACAAATTAAAAAAGGCCAAGACATAATTCTTAACTGAATTTTCTTCATTAAAAGAAAAAAAGGCCTATTTGTGCAAAACAAATGAACACACCCACACGTCTATTCTATTGTTTAGGAATGGTTGACCATTAGCTGTTGGAATATTTAATTTATATAATTAATTTAGTTAATTTGTTATAATTAAAAACAGCCTATGGTTATTTGCTATTGGATTGGCAGAATGACAACTACTAACATATTAGCCTACAGCTGGCCTGAACATAACTTTTTTGAATGCACTTTAATTATCCAATGTCACACTTACCGATGGCGAGGTGAAGCCTGTGCCCAAAGCACTGCAGTCCGGTCCAGTTGTTCAAGCGCAATGTTGTTTTTTTGCTCCTGCTGTCAGTTGTCATGTACACCTGTTGGTCTTCGCTCATCTTCCACGATGCCAGAGTCGTTGAGACCCTGGGCCATTACTTCACCCGTATGATCAGGAAGTTAGACGTCTGGAGGCAGACATTTCGCAATTTCCAGTCTTCATTGATGTAGTGGACTGTCACACTTCGGTACGGCTCTGACGTTCTGCTCGACCATAGATCGACTGTGGTGGAAAAATAAGAAACACTAGCCAGCTTCTCTGCGACTCTTTCGCCGGTAGCAGTGTATACTCGCGGCAGGGCTCCTTCCGTTAAATACCTACGGCTTGGCAGCTGATATTTGTGGTCAACTGTACTTATCAGCTTTTTAAAGCCTGACTTGTCTACTGTAAAGACTGAAACCATATATTTCGCCATGTAATAGGTCAATGCATCCATTCTCATTCCACCTCAAACATTTCTTGTCATAAGGGATTACGTCTGAAAAGGATGCGGCTATGGTAGCTTCTCTTTTAATTAACAGACGTTTTGGGACTCAGGCGACTGGAATCATCATTGCGTAGTCTCACGCATTCCTTGGTTGTGCTGCTGCTTTTTGTAGCAATTCTCTTTCGACACATTTTGCACAGGACATTCGTTTGCTTAACATTAGACCTCTTAAACCCGAACCCCTTCCATATTACAGGAAAAAATATTGCTGCTCTTTTTGGGGATGATTTCATCCTCACGAGAGGCTGAGCTGGCTTCCTCACTTTCCATGTTGGTGGAATCTTACCGCTGGTACACCTCTCCGGCGTGGTTACAATTTGTGAAAGGCTGTCTAGGGCTGTGGTGGATAACCTCTGTGCACGTGTTGGCACGCAATTGGAACATGATTCGACATTGGGCTGACAGAAGAGACAGTGAGATGATTCGTCATTGGGCTGACAGAAGAGACAGTGAGATGATTCGTCATTGGGCTGACAGAAGAGACAGTGAGACGCTGCATTTGTAAAACGTTACGTTATAACAGAACCTCGATTATTGCGATACCGGCATTTTCCACATCGTGCTGAAACACAAACTCAAATATATCGGCCAGCCCTAACTTCATAAGAAATCATTTCAATATGATGAAAATAGGCTACAACATAGTAGTTTAGTAACATGCATAATAATGGAACGATGTCCTTTACACAAACAGCAGAGTAAACATAAAACACATACCAGGTTTTATACAGTAAAGTAATTTATAATGTATAGGATCTGTAACAGCATCTGATCACAGTGCTTTTCTGATTCAAAGACATCTTTGATCTGGATGGAACCGATCACTAAACTATGCGCCAATACAAACACTGATCAGGACTCTCCAAAGATGATATTTATTAAATATAGCAATACATGAGTATGCTATCAGAAAATGCAGGACCAATTTCCAAATCCCATACAAATTACATGTAGCTTCTTTCACACTCAAGAGTGTGGTTATAAAATACTGCTATTTGAAAATATTAAAATCCATTTCCAATTTCCATCCAGATATGCATAGAAACGACATGAAATGAGTACACTGACCCCATAGCAATGACTTAAGGCTTGAGAGGTTTAACATGGCCATAGTAAATAGGTTTCTTCCCATAGAGACAGACAAACAGGGTCCCTAGTACATCCTGTTCTCAGTGCAGGAAACACCACACCTCAGTAGAGCTGGTTTCCTTTGGTTTTGTTCAAACCCTGTTTCTCTGTTCACTTCAATTGCGTTAACACACACATAAAATGGTTACATTAAGTTCTTTGACGCATAAGCTTAGGCAAGCTCTCTAACTATCCTCCTCTGCACCAGCTGGCATTGACCTACGAACATTTGGCACAAGGGAAATGGTTCACTCAATCACAGCCACTACATTTCTACAGCAGATTCGCAAAGCAACACACTATGATATATGTACGAACGTTTGTTTCTTGAGTGTGTGTGTAACAGCAATTACAAAGCACCCATCAGGCTCTCCTCAGTCTCTCTTCATGAAGGCCTGCATCATGTCCATTGGCAGAGGGAAGATGATGGTGGAGTTCTTCTCGGCAGCAATGGTGTTGAGCGTCTGCAGGTAGCGCAGCTGTAGGCCAGACGGAGACTCAGCGATTACCAGGGAGGCCTCCTTCAGAGCCCGTGATGCGTTCACCTCCCCCTCCGCTGCGATCACCTACACACAGACACAAGGGCCCAGGGGACAGCAGGAAGGGAGGAGGGGGACAGATACAGAGAGAAAGGGAGAGATGGGGGGCGGGGGGGGGGGGAAGAGGGACCATTAGTTAATGAAGAGAGATGATAGAGAGAGAGAGAGAATTCCACAGTATGCACAGAACAAGTGAATGTGAGTGTATAGAGAGAAACCATAGAGAGAGTGGATGATTAAATAAATTAAATCAATCAATCCCAGAGAGCTCATCTTTAACAAGCAGATTCAACATGTGAAGATGGTATCCAATCAGTGTAATGGCCGATGGGAGGAGACTCGGTTAGAGGTTCCCCAGGTTGTGACCTGCTTTGCTCTCACTATCTATTCTAGCTTAATGGAAGGGTTTTTACAGCAAGACCACTGGTTGCTAAGGAACAAGGCAGATGACATCTTGACCCTACACAAAAACGTTTTCATCTGAATGATATATTTTGAGAGTAAATCAAGCCAAGAAATAACAAAACTGAGAAGACATCTGGAATTTTCACTCAGAGGAAAAGTATTAACCTGAAAAATAGAGGAAATGCATGTATGGTCCAGCGTGTGTGTTACCATGGTCTGTATGTGTCAGTGCTGTACCTTAGCCCTGGCCTCGCGGCTAGCCTCGGCCTCTGCTGCCATGGCCCTCTGGAGCTGCTGGGGCAGTTTGACGTCCTTTATCTCCACCCGCTCCACCTTGATACCCCAGTCATCTGTAGCATCATCCAGGGTGGACTGGGAACAACACAGGGGGTAAAACATTCAGCTCCACATCCAATAGGTAACCTCAGGTCATAATAGGCCCAGAACACCCCTTCCTTCGCATCTCTTTGAAGACTAGATGACATATCAATCTGACATGCAGGTACCGTAGGGGTTAGAGCATTGTGTCAGTAACCGAAAGGTCGCTAGTTCGGATACCCGAGCCAACAATGTGAAAAATCTGTTGATGTGCCCTTGAGCAAGGCACTTAACCCTAATTTGAACCAGCGGCTCCGTACTTCTACGGCTGTCCCTGTAAAACAACACATTTCACTGCACCTATCCAGTATCTGTGAAAACAATAAATCTTTATATTAAACTGATGAAGATCCAAATGTTACTGCAGCAGTAAGTCTGGAGGATGAAATGTCTTGAGAGACCAGGTTAAAAACAATGAGAAAGGCCATAACCAGAAGATCAATGAATGAGTTTTCTCCAATCCTAACCTTACACATTACAGTGTACATTCTAAAAACAGAGCCATTCAGTGAACTCTCGCAATATCTTCTCCTGTATTATGGCAATTATGGCTTGCGGTTCAACACTAAATGAATAACTATAATGTACACAGTCCTCTAGTACATGCATGATGTGGAGTTGTGCATGTCAGCATATGGTCAGTACAGAGTCATTAGTGGTCAATGTGGTTCAGTACCTGCATGCTGTGGGCGATCTCATTACGGTCAGATAGGATCTCAGCCAGGTTCTTGGTTCCCAGGACGTTTCTCAGGGTGGTTTGTGCCAGGAGGCGGGTGGCAGCGTCAGCGTTGGTGATGTTGGCCACAGCCAGGGTGGCATTCTGAACACGGTAGTATACCACACCATCGACACTGACCGTCACTGAGTCCTTAGTCAGAACCTGATGAGGGGGGAACATTCAGTTACACTGACAACACTATGTATTACATGATAGGCTAATCATGGTAATACGGGGCTCACCTCTTGTGGGGGGATGTCGAAGGTGATGGTGCGCATGTCCACATTGATGAAGCTATCTGTGCAGGGAAGGATGAAGAACAGGCCTGTGGGGTGTGACACACGCACACACAAATTTAACAGCAAAGTTTAAAGCTACTCAATATCACAAAAGCTGAGAAAATGTCATTGTCAGTAAGGGCAGCATAAATCATTTAACATACAGTACAGTAGAATTGAGAAATGTCTGGCATGAGACTACATTCAAGCCTGAGTTCCATTAGTCACACGACTGCTGTTGGTCATGACTCTAAATTCATGAACACCTATTTGTTTGCACACACTCAGGTTCAGCAGGGTACAATATAGCACAGTAGAAACACAGAGTGCTGGGCATGATGGTGTGTAAGAAAGAGTCTTAACAGAGGCATTTAAAATTTCACTTGTGTATACATTTCCTTCTCCTTCTATAATCATTTTTCCTAGCTGGGACTTTAGCCCAGTGCCAGCTGGCCCTGGTAATACTGCAATGTAGGAGTATGCTCTAAATTTGCTATGAAAAGCATCATGGGAAATGATGGAAAATTCCATGGATTCCCACCCTAAAAATGGCAACAACTTGGTTAAGGCTAATGCAGAGCAAGACCAATACATACAGCATCAGGGAAAGATCTGGCATAAAAAGTAATGACTACTGACTAGCCTATAGTCTGACCTATAACAGTTGATCCTGTTAACAGATCTTATCCGTCAGTTGGACAAGGCTTGTTGCGGAGGGCGAGAGCGTGGAGATGAGTAGAGCTTACTTGGGGAAACCAAATACTAAAATAAACGTTGGTGTTTATGCCTGGGCTCTTAGGGCAGATGAGGAACGTGAAGGTCCCTCCGTGATAGATAGAGAGGGTCTATTATTACCCCAGGCTGCTATCATGTGGCTGTTCCGGAATCCCGTGAGATCATGTTTCATCCATGGAGAGCATAACAGAAGGCTTCCCACAAACATAAAACAGACTTGAGAGTTTGAGGTCCATAGCATGTAGAGTAATAGCATATCTTCCACATTGTTAAAGGGATAGTGCGCGATTTTGTCAGTTAAGCCCTTTTCTACTTATTCAGTCAGTAAAAGTGAAGAATATTTGGTTAATTTGGCTCTGCATACTGTTACTATTGCTTTTTTTTGTTATAGACAACAATTATCTGCAAATAAGTTAAAAACATTCTCTGAAGATGGCAATTCCTCACAGAAGGAAGCATTTAAAACAACCTAAAGGTTGCAAGATCGAATCCTCGAGCTGACAAGGTAAAAATCTGTCGTTCTGCCCCTGAACAAGGCAGTTAACCCACTGTTCCTAGGCCGTCATTGAAAATAATAATTTGTTCTTAACTGACTTGCCTTAGTTAAATAAAGGTAAAAACAAATAAATAAATACATTTAGTGAGGAGAGAGAACCTCATTCTGGTCCCCACAAATGTTTTCAGTGTTCAATGTCTTTACTGAAATGTGTAGGCCCTCTAATAATTTGTTCAGGTAATAATTGAAATCCGGTCAGCAATCTTGCCGACAAACTTGACCCAGTTTTGACGGTGCAACTGCTTATTTGAAGTCTGATATGCCAGTTGTGTCTTAGAAAATATATGAGGCCTGCATATTTGTAGGCATTTTCATGTATGCTTTGTCCTGGACAGAGTTGATAGAAAGTCATACAAAATTAGAAAAGGTTATATTGAAATTCCCTAAATAGCCACAAGTATGTGGACACCCCTTCAAATGAATGGATTTGGCTATTTCAGCCACACCCGTTGCTGACAGGTGTATAAAATTGAGCACACTGCCATGTAATCTCCATAGACAAACATTGGCAGTAGCTGCCCTGGTCAACTGTAAGTGCTGTTATTGCGATGTGGAAACGTCTTGGAGCAACAACGTCTCAGCCGCGAAGTGGTAGGCCACACAAGCTCACAGAACGGGACCACGGAGTGCTGAACCGCGTAAAAAGCATCTGTCCTCAGTTGCAACACTCACTACCGAGTTCCAAACTGCTTCATGAAATGGGTTTCCATGGCCGAGCAGCCGTACACAAGCCTAAGAACAGCATGCCAATTGTAAAGTTTGGTGGAGGAGGAATAATGTTCTGGGACTGTTTTTCATGGTTCGGGCTAGGCCCCTTAGTTCCAGTGAAGAGAAATCTTAACGCTACAGCATACAAGGACATTCTAGATGATTGTGTGCTTCCAACTCCGTGTCAACAGTTTGGGGAAGGCCCTTTCCTGTTTCAGCATGACTATGTTCCATTGAAATTTCCCTTGTGCCCCCATGCACAAAGCGAGGTCCATACAGAAATTATTTGTCGAGATTGGTGTGGAAGAACTTGACTGGCCTGCACAGAGCCCTGACCTCAACCCCCTTCGAACACCTTCGGAATGAATTGGAACGCCGACTGCAAGCCAGGCCTAATCACCCAACATCAGTGCCCAATCTCACTAATGCTCTTGTGGCTGAATGGAAGCAAGTCCCAGCAGCAATTTTCCAACATACCCCCGGACCACCACAAAATCTCACACTAGTGTAAATACAGCTAATTAATCAGCCATCTTAAGAATGACACTATATACTGAGGGAAAACTGTCAATAAAACCCTCAGCATCACTCTTCCACTCCAACTACAAAGAGAGAGGAGAGGCATGCCCTCTGCTCAGCACATCAGTTACAGAAATTAGGAAAGAGAACCCATTCCAAATACCCATTACAACATCATGGCAACGCATGTCAAATAGTGATAGGGTTAGCATCAATCAAAGGGTAATATCATCAGGGCGAAGGACAACACCCAAACAAAAAATACAAAAGAAAGATGAGAGAGAGCAGAGGGCTGAAGAGGGATGTGGGTGTTTATTCTTCACTACCAATCCAGCACCATGACTAGGCCCACTGCTGCTCATCAAGATGTCAATCTGTAGACAGGATAGCAGTAAAGCTCTCAGATCACTTTAATTCAGACAAGAGCTTTAGTTTAAGCCTCTTAAGAGCATTAATTAATTGATTGCAATTATTGCCAGATTCTGTAGTGACCGTATTTGTTGAATAATGACCTCTTTAAAAGTTCTGCTAAAGTATTCTATGAAGATTTGCAGGGAACATATTTGCATATTCAGTTTATCATACCAGATACACCTGACACCTGACATCTTTTACAGTGTAACCAAGGCAAAAATCTCACCACACAAACTATGCTTTTAAGGAAAGAAAGTGTGCTTGCTGAAAGCATGTGTGAACCCTGGAATTCTGTGTACATTCGGGA
This sequence comes from Oncorhynchus masou masou, assembly GCF_036934945.1. Classification (NCBI taxonomy): domain Eukaryota; kingdom Metazoa; phylum Chordata; class Actinopteri; order Salmoniformes; family Salmonidae; genus Oncorhynchus; species Oncorhynchus masou. The sequence goes on from NC_088219.1 coordinate 23,594,060, forward strand.
ATTACGTTAACCCATAAGTTACTACAGGACTGGAGAGGTTAAACTAGGACACAGGATGTGCAGAACTGACCCGTTGCAGTGCACCCCTGCACAATGGTCCAATGGAAGTAGTAGTGCAGCAACCCACTACAATGTAAAACAAATAGGTCAAAACAGATGTACCTACCCCTAACCACATTAACACTGAAAAGAGACTTGACTCTCTCCTAACATATTTTCACAGTTAAGGTGGTTTTAAGACAGGCCCACATACTTTCTATTGCAATTTTCATCCATCTCATACTGTCTGTGATCATAATATGTTTAATCAAGGGTTTTGGTAAAGTAAGTATGGGACCTTGAGAAAATCATAGCAAATATGTACAGTGAAACTTTCTCCAGGGACAGTGCGTGTGACGGTGGTGATGGGAAGTGTATCTATTACCTGGCCCTTTGGCTCCTCCTCGTATGATCCGCCCCAGGCGAAAGATGATGGCCCTCTCATACTCCTTCACAATCTGGGAGAGAAAGAAACAGTGGCTTCATTAGTTGTCCCCTAGCCCTCGTTTGACATTTTTCACTCTACCTTCACTGATCAGTCAATATTGAAATACCACTGATTGGGTATCAACAACCCCCCCCCCCCCTTTTTTTTACTTTAAAGTGAGTATATATATCTAACAATACAACTCTGGCAGCTGGTGTAGCATTAAGAGAAGAGAAAGCCAATTTCCATGGGAATAAAGGCATACTGGTAAGTGATCAACTCATAGAATAAATAGACTCACACAAATGACACCACTAACCAGTTCTCAGTTCACGCATCATCTATCTTGTGTGGATGTATAGGTAATAACTGTACCTTAATACACATCCATATGGAGAGAGGCAGAGTTGCAAGCATCAGAAAGATGGATAAGCCAACTATGATCCAACCACATAGGCCATTGTCAGTATCTGAGCTCTCCAAGGCTGAAAGACAATACAAAAACATACAAACAAAGTCAAATACAACCGAAGACAGAAAATAAACCTTTTCACATTCCAGCCATTACAAGAGCAGCCCCTTCAACATCATGCATTTCTGGTAACTTCTTTACTCTTTATGTTTCATTCTTCTGTGAATTGCCAAGTGAAAGGGAAAGGGGGATACCTAGTCAGTTGTACAACTGAATGCCTTCAACTGAAATGTGTCTTCCACATTTAACACACTTTTTTTGTTTTTTTTGTGACAGGCAATTCTGATATTTTCCCAACTAATTGGTCTTTGACCAACTAGATCAGCTCTGAAAAAGATCTGATATGGTAAGACGTGATTGGTCAAAAGACCAATCCTTTTATTGCTTTCCTGAGTAAGGCAGCTCCAGAATACAGGTGTTTCAGCCTAGCTCAGTGCTTTCTGTGATGGTGGGGCAGCCAGTGGAAAATATGGCGCGTAGGGGTTGGTAATAGAGGTCGACCGATTATGATTTTTCAACGTCGATACCGATAACAATTATTGGAGGACAAAAAAAGCTCATACATTTTAAAAATTGGCCGATTTAATCGGTATTTGTAATAATGACAATTACAACAATACTGAATGAACACTTATTTTAACTTAATATAATACATCAATAAAATCAATTTAGCCTCAAATAAATAATAAAACATGTTCAATTTGGTTTAAATAATGCAAAAACAAAGTGTTGGAGAAGAAAGTAAGAGTGCAATATGTGCCATGTAAGAAAGCTAATGTTTAAGCTCCTTGCTCAGAACATGAGAATATATGAAAGCTGGTGGTTCCTTTAAACATTAGTCTTCAATATTCCCAGGTAAGAAGTTTTAGGTTGTAGTTATTATTGGAATTATATGACTATTTCTCTCTATACCATTTGTATTTCATATATCTTTGAATATTGGATGTTCTTATAGGCACTTTAGTATTGCCAGTGTAACAGTATAGCTTCCTTACCTATCCTCGCGCCTACCTGGGCTCGAACCAGGAACACAACGACAACAGCTACCCACGAAGCAGCGTTGCCCATGCAGAGCAAGGGGAACAACTACTCCAAGTCTCAAAGCTATTAACACGCCACGCTAACTAGCTAGCCATCACATCGTTACACCAGCCTAATCTCAGGAGTTGATAGGCTTAAAGTCATAAACAGCAGAGCTGCTGGCAAAATGCACGAAAGTGCTGTTTGAATGAATGCTTATGAGCCTACTGGTGCCTACCATTGCTCAGTCAGACTGCTCTATCAAATCGTAGACTTAATTATAACATAATAACACACAGAAATGCGAGCCTTGGGTCATTAATATGGTCGAATCCGGAAACTATCATCTCGAAAACAAGACGTTTATTCTTTCAGTGAAATACGGAATCGTCCCGTATTTTATCTAATGGGTGGCATCCATCAGTCTAAATATTCCTGTTACATTGCACAACCTCCAATGTTATGCCATAATTACGTAAAATTATGGCAAATAAGTTCTCAATGAGCCAGGCGGCCCAAACTGTTACATATACCCTGACTCTGCGTGCAATGAACGCAAGAGAAGTGACACAATTTCACCTGGTTAATATTGCCTGCTAACCTGGATTTCTTTTAGCTAAATATACAGGTTTAAAAATATATACTTCTGTGTATTGATTTTAAGAAAAGCATTGGTGTTTATGGTTAGGTACACATTCGAGCAACGACAGTCCTTTTTCGTGAATGCGCACTGCATCGATTATATGCAAAACGCAGGACACGCTAGATAAACTAGTAATATCATCAACCATGTGTAGTTATAACTAGTGATTATGATTGATTAAGTTTAATGCCAGCTAGCAACTTACCTTGGCTTCTTACTGCCTTCGCGTAACAGGCGGGATCCTCGTGAGGCAGGTGGTTAGAGCGTTGGACTAGTTAACCGTAAGGTTGCAAGATTGAATCCCTGAGCTGACAAGGTACAAATCTGTCATTCTGCCCCTGAACAAGGCAGTTAACCCACCGTTCCTAGGCCGTCATTTAAAATAAGAATGTGTTCTTAACTGACTTGCTGACTAGTTAAAAAAAAGATTAAATAAAAAAACAATTGTTATTTGTTTTTTTTAAATCGGCAAAATCGTCGTCCAAAATTACTGATTTCCGATTGTGATGAAAACTTGAAATCGGCCCTAATTAATCGGCCATTCCAATTAATCGGTCGACCTCTAGTTGGTAATATTCTCTAGAAGCGCCGTGATTGGCGTAGTGCTCTGTCACTCATGGGGACACCATATCACTGCCAAATCTAAGGGTAGAGCCCAAAAATTCAAACCCCTTGGGTGCTGCCATAGGCTGCAGTCCAAACACATTATTTTTACCCCCTCAGCCCTTGCTCTAGCCACTTTCCTTCTGGGTAATCCCAGTCAAACCGGATGCAGTTTGATGTCCATCTTAAGTGGAGGTCCAATTCACTGTAGCCCCCTGTGCCCTCGATTTAGCTCGAAGGAGAGAGTGAATAACTTTGGTCACTTGCAGGGTTGATATGACCAACAATTCAATGCAAACTGTAGTCACGTCAAATTCTGGTGGCCGCGAAGTGACACATTTAATCAACAAGGCTGTCAGAAAAAAGTATGAAGCTAGCTTGCTAAAAATATATATAGACATTGATTTTAGTGTTTGCAAATTGGCTTAGTCTCGTAGTAAGAAGACTATAAAATGTAGCTAGATTAATTTAGGGTATACTTGGATGTGACAAGGTAAAATGTAATTCAAGGGCTGAGGGTTTAGGGCTGAGGGCTGTCTACTTTGAGTATGAAATGCAGCCATAGAGCTACATTAGAAGTGCCCATCTAAGAAGGCTCAAGGTCATTGATCACCGATAAAATGACCTCAAATCATGAAGTCGAAGTTTACATACACCTTAGCCAAATACATTTAAACTCAGTTTTTCACAATACCTGACATTTAATCCTTAATACCCTGTCTAAAGTCAGTTAGGATCACCACTTTATTTTAAGAATGTAAAATGTCAGAATAATAGTAGAGAGGATGATTTATTTCAGCTTGTATTTCTTTCATCACATTCACAGTGGGTAAGAAGTGTACATACACTCAATTAGTATTTGATAGCATTGCCATTAAATTGTTTAACTTTGGTCAAATGTTTTGGGTAGCCTTCCACAACCTCCATACAGAGCTGGTGTAAATTAGTCAGGTTTGTAGGCATCCTTGCTCGCACACGCTTTTTCAGTTCTACCCACAAATTATCCATTGGATTGAGGTCAGGGCTTTGTGATGGCCACTCCAATACCTTGACTTTATTGTCCTTAAGCCATTTTGCCACAACTTTTGTAAGTATGCTTGGGGTCATTGTCCATTTGGAAGACCCATTTGCGACCAAGCTTAAACTTCGTGACTGATGTCTTGAGATGTTGCTTCAATATATCCACAAAATTTTCCATCCTCTTGATGCCATCTATTTTGTGAAGTGCACCAGACCCTCCTGCAACAAAGCACCCTCACAACATGATGCTGCCACCCCCGTGATTCATGGTTGGGATGGTGTTCCTCGGCTTGCAAGCATCCCCCTTTTTTCTCCAAACATAACGATGGTCATTATGGCCAAACAGTTCTATATTTGTTTTATCCGACCAGAGTATATTTCTCCAAAAAATACAATCTTTGTGCAGTTGCAAACCGTAGTCTGGCTTTTTTATGGCAGTTTTGGAGCAGTGGCTTCTTCCTTGCTGAGCGGCCTTTCAGGTTATAGCTATATAGGACTTGTTTTACTGTGGATATAGATACTCCTGTACCTAGATACTCCTGTACCTGTTTCCTCCAGCATCTTCACAAGGTCCTTTGCTGTTGTTCTGGGATTGATTTGCACTTTTCGCACCAAAGTACGTTCATCTCTAGGAGACAGAATGCTTCTCCTTCCTGAGTGGTATGATGGCCATGGTGTTTATACTTGGGTACTATTGTTTGTACAGATGAATGTGGTACCTTCAGGCGATTGGACATTGCTCCCAAGGATGAACCAGACTAGTGGAGGTCCACCATTTTTTCTGAGGTCTTGGCTGCTTTCTTTTGATTTTCCCATGATGTCAAGCAAAAAGGCACTGCGTTTGAAGGTAGGCCTTGAAATGCATCCACAGGTAAACCTCCAATTGTCTCAAATTATGTCAATTAGCCTATCAGAAGCTTCTAAAGCCATGACATCATTTTCTGGAATTTCCCATGCTGTTAAAAGGCACAGTCAACTTTGTGTATGTAAACTTCTGACCCACTGGAATTGTGATACAGTGAATTATAAGTTAAATAATCTGCCTGTAAACAATTGTTGGAAAAATGACTTGTGTCATGCACAAAGTAGATGTCCCAACCGATTTGTCAAAACTATAGTTTTGTGGAGTGGTTCAAAAACTTGTTTTAATGACTCCAACCTAAGTGTATGTAAACTTCAAACTTCAACTGTATCTACAGTAGCTTTGATTGAACTGATCATGTCAACATACTTTCAAAGTCTTAGCTAGCAGTCATCATCCATTCATGAATCAAGTCGACAATCTACTGGCACATAATTTTTAATCCATGTCATATGAAGAGAAATTATAGATAAAACATCGGTACTCATTAGCCATTGGACATATAACTACACAACAAGTTGGAAATTGCAAATTCAACAATGAGTGGTTTAGAAAGAATCCGTGGCTAACTGCAAGGATTGCGAAGCAATCACTAGCCTGTTATTCAGCGGAGTGAGAATGTGGTCCCAATTCTCGGTTTAAGGTTCTCTTTTCCGAGCTTAAAATGGTAAACATTCAACATCGGCCATGCTGTCAATCCAGCATGATTTCTGCCGCGCTCAAAACAACTTAACTCAAAACTGGGAAATCTAACTTCAGTGAGTTCAAGACAACTGGGAACTCAGGAAAAAACTATCTCTGACTGAGAAAATATGTTTTGAACGGTCATCCAACTCCAATTGTAAGTCGTGAACTCGGGCCTCTTTCTAGAGCTACGACATGAAGATCACTTATGTCATCATTTTTCAACTGTATTTTTTTCAGAGTTCCCAGTTGTCTTGAAAGCACCATAAATCCAGAGAATGCCAGACTTTGATGACAAAGTTTTATGACAAAATTTGCCCATGAAGGACTGCCGTGCCACCTTCCTGTTCAAGTGAGCACAGCACAACAAGGTGAGTCCAAAAATGTCTTGTTATTATGTAATATGCCTGGGAGATATGTATACTGTAGCTAAGAAAGTAATACTAAGTATGTTGTGTAGTAAGCTGTTAGTAGCCCATGTGCCTCACCCTAATGATTTGGTATATTTTCCCCTCATAATTTCACCTACTGCTCTGACATGGTGGTGCACAGGCCTATAACCGGTTTTAGAGAAATGTAATCTTTAAATATTGTAAGAGCTTTCATTGTCTGCTTATATGCCCCATTTATTTATCCTACAGTTCTGACTTGATGTACAGGGAGAACACTAAGAATGGCCCACGTTCTCAATTCTGTCGCTATACATTTCAAAAGTGCTGAACAAATAGTTAATGATTACAACCGTCCTAGCACGCTCATTAATGTCTTGATCAATTTTACGTATTGCCTCTTATGTATTGTCTTCCCCCTTATGCTGCTTATTGTCAGTAGAAAGTGCATTTGTTTAAGCAAGTCAGCTATGTTTTTTTAAAGGCAGTAATTGAGGCTGAATGAACAGTATCGCTGCCAGACAAGGCTCTGCTGTTAGCCAGGTGAGGCAGTGGTAAGGTGTTGGGACTGCTGTTGGGACAACTTTATGTAGGCCCAAACAGTTTGTGTTCACCGTTTGTCACCATTTATAGTGCAAGTAAATAATTTGCCCTACCAAGATTTACATGCTAAAATCGCCACTGTATGTAGCTTACGTTGATTGGACTAAGTTGTTTTTGGTATCTTTTAGTTGTCACTGTATTAGACTAAGCACATGTGATATGATGGTGCTGGAATAGTGGAGGCAGCTCCTGTTTTCTTAGTGACTTGCATAACTCTCGTGATTCTAAATCAATTGGCTAGTTGTTTAGTGGTCCGAAAATGTCGGGAAACATTAACTTGCTTGGTCGTGCTGTAGGTCAATTAACTGTTTGTTTACATGCAATATGCTTTGTGGACTTCACCGGATAGAGGTTGCTCTCCGGTTTTGTGATACAACAAAGGGGTGGTTGAATTTATTCTGCTACTGTGTTTTCTTATTGTCTCGGCCTTTAGGCCTATATAATCACGGTCGCAATGCATATGAAATAAAAGGTTCTAGAGCAAACAACTAAATTATCACAACACAGGTTGTAATATGGCTATTTTTCTGACTTTTCCCTGGTGCTTTTATCCACGCACAGCTACTGGAAGCTCGTAGCTTCCGCACAACACTGTAGGCAAAATGTGTTCAATGCAACAATGTAATTGTAATCTCAGACTGTAACTGTTATATCAGCACGTCTGCTACATTGTGGCAAAAATGCGTGGGTTGCTGGACTTGCATGACACAGCCGTGTTTTGTAGGGCGTGTCCCTGTCCCACTACTTTCTTTGGTCATGTGTTGTCTAAAGAGACGCACATGTGGCCATTTTGTCTATAAATATAAACATATCCGCCCGATTTAGTAAATAAACCGGATTACCTGCTTGACGTTCCCGTCTTTTACTCTCTCTCGACTGGGTTTCTTTGCCGTATTCTTCCATTGTAAAATACAGTTCAGTCACTGATCTCAGAGCTGTGGCTTCAGGTTAGTACGTTTGTTGCTGAAAACCAGCTTGTGTTTGAGTCACAATATAGTAGGCTACATTTCCCGATGACGCTATTAAATATATTTTTTCTTAATTTTCATGCACTTTGTCACCCCCTACTGGGTATAATAGGTCAACCACAACAATAAAATAGAGATATATATGGAGGACTCCAGTGCCAGAAAGCTCGTTTTACGTTTTAGCATGGGCAGCAAAATTGAGGACTTTCACCATTTTGTAGTAGTCAACTGGGTGGACTTCCTATAGGTTAAGGAAATATCACATAATTCCACCCAGATCACAAGGATGGATTAGACAATTAATTATACTTGTAAGCAAACATTGCATAATTACAGGTGGCATATATCGCCAAAACTGGCTTTCTACCTGTTCAAAAAACACAGTCCAGGTGGCAGTATGCACCTTTTCAGTTTGCTTGCCAACTCAGAAGTAGTAAAAGAAGAAAATTGACCACTTCAAAATGGAGATGGCCTCAATTACACGAACCATGCTCTCATAGACGCCATGGTGGGACAGATAAGATGGTGCATCCTCTAACTATCTCTATGGATGTGCCTTTATCCCAATAGTGGGCTGGTGTATCTGATAAATTAACGTTTTGATAAAAGCACCACATTTGGCAATGATGTAGATTTATGTGCCCTGAAAATATTTAGATATGGAGCCACACCAGATTTGGCCTATGGGGGGTGCGGTAGCCATTTTGGGGAAAAATGGCCCCTGACTGTAATTCTATTTTACAAATCAGAAGGACTGCTTTGAGGTCAAGGGACCAAATTTGTCATAGAGCTTGATTTATGGACCTTGAAAACATATTTAAATATGGAGCCACCACAGATTTGGCCCCTGGGGGCCGTAGCGACTATCATTTGAAATGGCTGCTAACGGTAGCACTATTTAACAGTTCAGATGGATATTTTTGTTGTTGAGACAAACACACCAAATTTGTCACAAAGCTAGATTTATGTAGCAAGAAAAATGTGATATGGAGCCCCCACAGATTTGGCCCCTGGAGGCCGTAGCAGCCATCATTTAAAATGGCTGCTAACGGTAGCACTAATTAACAGTTCAGATTTTTTGTTTTGTTGTTGAGACAAACGCACCAAATTTGTTACAAAGCTAGATTTATGTAGCAAGAAAACAATTAGATATGGAGCCACCACAGATTTGCCCCCCTGGGAGTCGTGGGGCAGTCATTTTACTAAATGACCGCAGACTATACCACTATTTTACAAACCTTTAATCTACAAAACGTGGCCACTACTTCTTGCCCTGGATTTCCTGAAAAATAAAAGGTTTAAAGGCCCAGTGCAGTCAAAACCATGATTTTTCTGTGTTTTAGATACAATCAGTGGCCCGTTTATTAGGTACACTACCTCACAGACAGTGAGTCACGTGGCCGTGGCTTGCAGACAGGCATTGAGGCATTCAGTTGCTGTTCGATTGAATATTAGAACAGCCAAAACGAGTGACCTAAGCGACTTTGAGTATGGTATGATCGTCTGTGCCAGGCGCGCCGGTTTCAGTACTTTAGAAACGGTCGGCCTCCTGGGCTTTTCACACATGACAGTGTTTAGGGTGTACCGAGAATGGTGCGACAAACAAAAAACATCCAGTCAGCGGCAGTCCTGTGTGTGAAAACAGCTCGTTGATGAGAAGCCGAGGAGTATAGCAAGAATCGTGCAAGCTAACAGGCGTGCCACAAACAGGCAAATAATGGCACAGTACAACAGTGGTGTGCAGAACGGCATCTCGGAACGCACAACTTGTCGGTCCTTATCACACATGGGTTATTGCAGCAGACGACCACACCGGGTTCCACTCCTATCAGCTAAAAACAAGATGTGGCTCCAGTGGGCATGTGATCACAAACACTGGACAATTGAGGAGTGGAAAAACATTGCCTGGTCTTACGAATTCCTGTTCCTGTTCCATTATCCTGATGTCAGAGTCAGGATTTGGCGTAAGCAGCATGAGTCCATGGCCCCCTCCTGTCTGGTGTAATTAGTACAGGCTGGTGGCGGTGGTGTTCTGGTGTTGGGAATGTTTTCCTGGCACACAGTAGGTCTCTTGATACCAATTGAGAAACGTTTCCTTGCTCCGAAGAATTCAGGCGGTTCTGGAGGCACAGTGTGGTCCGACCCGGAACTAGATGGGTGTACCTAATAGACTGGACACTGAGTGTATATTTCCACTATGAGGAGAGAATAATTCTTTGAAATTACGAAAGTAATTTAGTGTTAGAGCTGTTTGATAAGACCGGCTGAAATTTCAGCCTGTTGTGGTGGGAATTGTTTTTTGCCTGCCTGGTGACATCACCAGGTGGTAAATGAGTTAATAGAGCAATAATACAACTAATTTGAAAACTCTCTGCCAATAGCTAGTTTTCAGTTTTCACATTTACATTTACATTTAAGTCATTTAGCAGACGCTCTTATCCAGAGCGACTTACAAATTGGTGAATTCACCTTCTGACATCCAGTGGAACAGCCACTTTACAATAGTGCATCTAAATCATTTAAGGGGGGGTGAGAAGGATTACTTTATCCTATCCTAGGTATTCCTTGAAGAGGTGGGGTTTCAGGTGTCTCCGGAAGGTGGTGATTGACTCCGCTGTCCTGGCGTCGTGAGGGAGTTTGTTCCACCATTGGGGGGCCAGAGCAGCGAACAGTTTTGACTGGGCTGAGCGGGAACTGTACTTCCTCAGTGGTAGGGAGGCGAGCAGGCCAGAGGTGGATGAACGCAGTGCCCTTGTTTGGGTGTAGGGCCTGATCAGAGCCTGGAGGTACTGCGGTGCCGTTCCCCTCACAGCTCCGTAGGCAAGCACCATGGTCTTGTAGCGGATGCGAGCTTCAACTGGAAGCCAGTGGAGAGAGCGGAGGAGCGGGGTGACGTGAGAGAACTTGGGAAGGTTGAACACCAGACGGGCTGCGGCGTTCTGGATGAGTTGTAGGGGTTTAATGGCACAGGCAGGGAGCCCAGCCAACAGCAAGTTGCAGTAATCCAGACGGGAGATGACAAGTGCCTGGATTAGGACCTGCGCCGCTTCCTGTGTGAGGCAGGGTCGTACTCTGCGGATGTTGTAGAGCATGAACCTACAGGAACGGGCCACCGCCATGATGTTAGTTGAGAACGACAGGGTGTTGTCCAGGATCACGCCAAGGTTCTTAGCGCTCTGGGAGGAGGACACAATGGAGTTTCCCCTCCCCACTAAGACCACTCGGCTTGAGAAATTGCTCTTTGCTAAAAAGCTATGTTTGTTTCTTTTTGACCATTTGAATTGAAAACAATCACAGTAAGGTACTAGCCTTTTACTGATGTGGGCTAAATCAGGGTGTTTCTTGGTATCTTAAACCAATCTACTTTGAAACAAAATTATACACCTCACACATATGGTCATGGGCTTCAACATGAGTAATGTCAGAAAAACTAGACATAGTAGAATAGTTTCTCTATTTACCTAGTTGGCTTGTCGTTGTGTTTTATACAAGAGAAATATTGCTCAAGGCGCATTCAAGTTACTTGAATTGAATATAGGCGGCGAATATAGGCCACATTTGTTTAGTAAGCTACTCAAACTTCTACCAGCCGCACTGGTTTACAGTTTATACGTAATGCGTATGGTCTAATGAACGAAAGCCTGAATTAATGCAATGATTAACTGATAATGAACAGAATGATCAAAAACAAATAGGCCTACATACTTGCATTTGTGCAGGCTGTGTATCCACCGCATTGTTGTTCTTCTAAACGGGTAAAAAAAAAGGTCAACGCAACATGTAACGTGTTGGTCCCATGTTTCATGAGCTAAAGTAAAAACATCCCAGACATTTTCCATAAGCACAAAAAGCTTATTTCTCTAAAATATTGTGAACAAATTTGTTGACATTCATGTTAGTGAGCATTTCTCCATTGCCTACATAATCCATCCACCTGACAGGTGTGGCATATGAAGAAGCCGATTTAACAGCATGATCATTACACAGGTGCACCTTGTGCTGGGGACAATAAAAGTCCACTTTAAAATGTGCCGTTTTGTCAAGCAACACAATGCCCCAGATGTCTCAGGTTTTTTAGGGAGCGCACAATTGGAATGCTGACTTGCAGGAATGTCCTCCAGAGCTGTTGCCAGAGAATTTAATGTTCATTTCTCTACCATAAGCTGCCTCCAACGTCATTTTAGAGAATTTGGCAGTATGTCCAAATGGCCTCATAACCGCAGATCACATATAACCACGGCAGCCCAAGACCTCCACGTCGGCATCTTCAACTGCATGATCGTCTGAGGGGTGGTGGGGGTAGCTGAGGAGTATTTCTGTCTGGAATAAAGACCTTTGTGGGGGAAAAACTCATTCTGATTGGCTGGGCCTGGCTCCCCAGTGCGTGGGCCTGGCTGCCAAGTGGATGGGCCTATGCCCTCCCAGGCCCTCCCATGGCTGCACTCTTGCCCAGTCATGTGAAATCCATAGATTAGGGCCTCTTTTATTTATTTCAGTTGACTGATTTCCTTACATGAACTGTAACTCAGTATAATATTTGAAATTGTTGCATGTTGCATTTACTTTGTTGTTGGCCTTTCACGTGAGCTCAGCTTTCCAGGGAAAACCTTGGCAACGTGTTGTATTCTCACATGCAGAGAACTTGGTCACGCTCTGCGCTTGGACAAATTAGAACGTTTTTTTGCCCCACACAGAAGGGAGCGTTCCCAGCTCCACACACTCTCAATGCGTGCATGGCTGCTGTGTCTGCCTCGCTGAGCACAGAATGGAATTTGCAAAAAAACACAACAACACATGCTCCTCAGTGTTTAAAAAGTGTTTAAATACATATAAACTCTTTTTTTAAATTCCTGCCATTTAATCCTAGTAAAAATTCCCTGTCTTAGGTCAGTTAGGATCATCACTTTATTTTAAGACTTTGTCATAGCCACTCCAATACCTTTACTTTGTTGTCCTTAAGCCATTTTGCCACAACTTTGGAAGTATGCTTGGGGTCGTTGTCCATTTGGAAGACCCATTTGTGACCAAGCTTTAACTTCTTGACTGATGTCTTGAGATGTTGCTTCAATATATCCACGTAATTTTCCATCCTCTTGATGCCATCTATTTTGTGAAGTGCACCAGACCCTCCTGCACCAAAGCACCCTCACAGCATGATGCTGCCACCCCAGTGCTTCACGGTTGGGGTGGTGTTCTTCGGCTTGCAAGCCTCCCCCTTTTTCCTCCAAACATAACGATGGTCATTATGGCCAAACAGTTCTATTTTTGTTTCATCAGACCAGAGGACATTTCTCCAAAAAGTACAATCCTTGTCCCCATGTGCAGTTGCAAACCGTAGTCTGGCTTTTTTAAGGCGGTTTTGGAGCAGTGGTTTCCTCCTTGCTGAGCGGCCTTTCAGGTTATAGCGATATAGGACTCATTTTACTGTGGATATAGATACTCCTGTACCTGTTTCCTCCAGCATCTTCACAAGGTCCTTTGCTGTTGTTCTGGGATTGATTTGCACTTTTCACACCAAAGTACGTTCATCTCTAGGAGACAGAACGCTTATCCTTCCTGAGTGGTATGACGGCAGCGTGGTCCCATGGTGTTTATACTTGTGTACTATTGTTTGTACAGATGAATGTGGTACCTTCAGGCGTTTGGAAATTGCTCCCGAGGATGAACCAGTCTTGTCTGATTTCTTTTGATTTTCCCATGATGTCAAGTAAAGAGGCACTGACTTTGAAGGTAGGCCTTGAAATACATCCACAGGTACACCTCCAATTGACTCAAATGACGTCAATTAGCCAATCAGAAGCTTCTAAAGCCATGACATCGTTTTCTGGAATTTTCCAAGCTGTTAAAAGCACAGTCAACTCCGTGTATGTCAACTTCAGACCCACTGGAATTGTGATACAGTGAGTTATAAGTGAAATAATCTGTCTGTAAACAATTGTTGGAAAAATGACTTGTGTCATGCACAAAGTAGATGTCCTAACCAACTTACCAAAACTATAGTTTGTTAACAAGAAATTTGTGGAGTGGTTGAAAAATGAGTTTTAATGACTCCAACCTAAGTGTATGTAAACTTCCAACTTCAGCTGTATATAATTTTAACTAATTTGACCAATGTGTTATTTGGCTAATTTCTGGAGGTGGAAATTATATTTTAGATGGTGTCAGCATAATTTTATTTGAATTATTTTTGGAATAGAACTGAGTTCCTCAGTTGTTCTACATAAAAAACCCAAAACAGGGAGGGACACCCACTTTAACAATCCCAATATTACACTTTACATACATCACAGGAGACTGAAATATAACTAAACTATTTGACATAGAAACATGTTTTTTCGGCAGTAAAAAAAAACAATGTTGATTAATTATGAAATTATGAAAAATATTAATAACATTCCACCCATGGGGGCAATTTGGTCATTTAACTGCAGGAAATGGGTATGATATTTTCGGCAGTTTAGGCAGGTTACTTTAGTGCACTATGGTGGTCTGCTTAAAACATGTTGGTATTACAGACTCGGACAGGGAGAGGTTGAAAATGTCAGTGAAGACACTTGCCAGTTGGTCAGCGCATGTTCACAGTACATGTCCTGGTAATCTGTCTGGCCTTGTGGATGTTGACCTGTTTAAAGGTCTTACTCACATCGTCTGCGGAGAGCGTGATCACACAGTCTTCTAGAACAGCTGTCAGCTCTAGGCTTTAGCTCAGTGCAGATTTTGCCTGTAGTCCATAGCTTCTGGTTGGGGTATGTACGTACTGTCACTGTGGGGATGACATCATCGATGCACTTATTGATGAAGCCAATGACTGATGTGGTGTACTCCTAAATGCCATCGGAGGAACCCTGGAACATATTCCAGTCTGTGCGAGCAAAACAGTCCTGTAGCTTAGCATCTGCTTAATCTGACCACTTTTTTATTGATCTAGTCACTGGTGCTTCCAGTTTTAATATTTGCTTGTAAGCAGGAACCAGGAGCATAGAATTATGGTCAGATGTGTCAAATGGATGGTGAGGGAGAGCTTTGTACACACCTCTGGTTGCACATTTAACATGCTAGAAATGTTGTAAAACTGATTTAAGTTTCCCTGCATTAAAGTCCCCGGCTACTGACTCTTGAAAAAGCCCTTTGTTAACATAGAGATTCTGGTGACATCAAAAGATGGGAAACAGAACCATATTTCGGTAATCCAACCAGTTTGAAATATGCGTTGGGACTTAATGAATATGATGTCAGTTCAGTTGGCGTCTGAGACATGATTACTGATGATAGAATGGCATAAACTGTATCTCGGAAAGTCTACACATTATAGTTATCAGATTCACATGGAATTGTTGTGCAATTTAAATGTTTAAATATGAAACTATTTGTGAAAAGATTAAATGTAATTTAGCTTCTTAATGAGAGAACGGTTTGTCATAGAGTAAACTCTGCCAACTCAGTGGCCCCGCCCATGTGAACAGACAGTGGTTGTAAACTCTGCCAACTCAGTGACCCTGCCCATGTGAACAGACAGTGGTTGTAAACTTTGCCAACTCAGTGACCCCGCCCATGTGAACAGACAGTGGTTGTAAACTCTGCCAACTCAGTGACCCCGCCCATGTGAACAGACAGTGGTTGTAAACTCTGCCAACTCAGTGGCCCCGCCCATGTGAACAGACAGTGGTTGTAAACTATGAAACACGGCCCTCTCTCCCAATCCTATATAATAAAATGTAACTTCCTGTTCCAAGGACGTGCGGACTGGCAGTCCCCACATTGAAAGGACAAAGACCACCTACAGAATGAAGGCAACATCAGCAAGAACCTAACGCAATTGATATCAAATTTCAATGTGGTGACGACCTACACGCTGAAAGGATGAATTTCGACTATACCAGCCAGAATATAGCATGAGCTTAAAAGTATGGCAACTTGGTATGAACTTTGAAATCTTATTCACTAAAGAAGTGATACCTGCTAGCCGTCGCGTTAGCGCAGCAACTGTAGACGTGGGCTAGAAGGAGACGGACAGAGTAACTGTTCTACCACAAGACAACGGTACTACCAAGTATCCATTCTACCATCAGACATTCTTCAAAGGACAACCCGGCCACACATCTACGACCAACCGATCGAATCGCAGCTCAGAGTAAATATTTATTGCATTTTCCTTTTTCAAATGGGAGGTTATTTAGAATGCATAAGATACTGTATTTACGATAGCGTAGCTGCCTACGGCCCGATAGAGACATAGCTTCTCCCTTTGTTCCTCAATCTTCCCGCTCTTTCATTATTTTATAGAATAGCATGTCATATCACTTAATCCGGCATAGCCAAAGACACGACAGTAGTGTGGTCTACAGTTTATCATGAGATACTCTACCTCAGGCGAGCAAAACCTCGAGACTTCCTTAGATATTGTGCACCAGCTGTTATGTACAAAAATATATTGTCCGCCACCCCTTGTCTTAACAGACGGCGCTGTTCTATCCTGCCGGTGCAACGTATAACCAGCCAGCTGCATGTTGATAATGTTGTCGGTCAGCCACTTCTCCGTGAAGCATAAGATATTAAAGTTTTGAATGTCCCGTTGGTAGTTTAATCTTCCACGTAGGTCATCTATTTTATTGTCCAAAAATTGCATGTTTTCTAGCAGAATGGAAGGAAGTGGGGGTTTACTTCTGTAGCCATGAAGTGCTTCGAAAGGCTGGTCATGGCTCACATCAACACAATTATCCCAGAAACCCTAGACCCACTCCAATTTGCATACCGCCCCAGATCCACAGATGATGCAATCTCTATTGCACTCCACACTGCCCTTTCCCACCTGGACAAAAGGAACACCTATGTGAGAATGCTATTCATTGACTACAGATCAGCATTCAACACCATAGTGCCCTCAAAGCTCATCAATAAGTTAAGGACCCTGGGATTAAACACGTCCCTCTGCAACTGGATCCTGGACTTCCTGACGGACCGCCCCCAGGTGGTAAGGTGAGGTAACAACACATCCGCCACGCTGATCCTCAACACAGGGGCCCCTCATGGGTGTGTCAGGAAGTCAGGTACTCCCTGTTCACTCATGGGTGCCTCAGGTACTCCCTGTTCACTCATGACTGCACGAACAGGCACGACCCCAGCACCATCATTACGTTTTCCGATGACACAACAGTGGTAGGCCTGATCAACGACGAGACAGCCTATAGGGAGGAGGTCAGAGACCTGTCCATGGGGTGCCAGGACAACAACCTCTCCCTCAACGTGATCAAGACAAAGGAGATTATTGTGGACTACAGGATAGGACTGAGCACGCCCCCATTCTCATCGACGGGGCTGCAGTGGAGCAGGTTGAGAGCTTCAAATTCCTTGGTGTCCACATCACCAACAAACTAACATGGTCCAAGCACACCAAGACATTCGTGAAGAGGGCACGACAAAACCTATTCCCCCTCAGGAGACGGAAAAGATTTGGCATGTGTCGGCAGATCCTCAAATGGTTCTACAGCTGCACCATCGAGAGCATCCTGACTGGTTGCATCACTGCCTGGTATGGCAACTGCTCGGCCTCCGACCACAAGGTACTACAGAGGGTAGTATGAATGGCCCAGTACATCACTGGGGCCAAGCGTCCTGCCAACCAGGACCTCTATACCAGGCTGTGGAAGGAGGCCCTAAAAATAGTTAAAGACTCCAGCCACCCTAGTCATAGACTGTTCTCTCTGCTACCGCACGGCAAGCGGTAGCAGAGAGCACCAAGTCTAGGTCCAAGAGCACCAAGTCTAGGTCCAAGAGGCTTCTAAACAGCTTCTACCCCCAAGCCATAGGACTCCTGAACACCTAATCAAATGGCTATCCAGGCTATTTACATTGCCCCCTCCCCCTCTTTACACCGCTGCTACTCTCTGTTGTTATCATCTATGCATAGTCACTTTAATAACTCTACCTACTTGTACATATTACCTCAATTAACTGGTGTCCCCGCACATTGACTCTGTACCGGCACCCCCCTGTACCTACTGTGGAAGTTGGAAGTTTACATACACTTAGGTTGGAGTCATTAAAACTTGTTTTTTAACCACTCCACAAATTTCTTGTTAACAAACTATAGTTTTGGCAAGTTGGTTAGGACATCTACTTTGTGCATGACACAAGTAATCTTTGCAACAATTGTCTACAGACAGATTATTTCACTTGTAATTCACTGTGTCACAATTCCAGTCGGTCAGAAGTTTACATACACTAAGTTGACTTGGGAGCAATTTCCAAACGCCTGAAGGTACCACATTCATCTGTACAAACAATAGTATGCAAGTATAAACACCATGGCAGTCATACCACTCAGGAAGGAGACGCGTTCTGTCTCCTAGAGATGATCATACTTTGGTGCGAAAAGTGCAAATCAATCCCAGAACAACAGCAAAGGACCTTGTGAAGATGCTGGAGGAAACAGGTACAAAAGTATCTATATCCACAGTAAAACGAGTCCTATGTCAATGTAACCTGAAAGGCCACTCAGCAAGGAAGAAGCCACTGCTCCAAAAACGCCATAAAAATGCCAGACTACGGTTTGAAACTGCACATGGGGACAAAGATCGTACTTTTTGGAGAAATGTCTGGTGAAACAAAAATAGAACTGTTTGACCATAATGACCATCATTATGTTTGGAAGAAAAAGGGGAATGCTTGCAAGCCGAATAACACAATCCCACACCAAAGTTTTGGCAAAATGGCTTAAGGGCAAGGCATTGGAGAGTCAAGGTATTGGAGAGGCCATCACAAAACCTGACCTCAATCCTATAGAACTGAAAAAGTGTGTGCAAGCAAGGAGGCCTACAAACCTGACTCAGTTACACCAGCTCTGTCAGGAGGAATGGGCCAAAATTCACCCAACTTATTGTGGGAAGCTTGTGGAAGGCTACCCGAAACGTTTGACCCAAGTTAAAGAATTTAAAGGCAATGCTACCAAATACTAATTTAGTGTATGTAAACTTCTGACCCACTGGGAATGTGATGAAATAAATAAAAGCTGAAATAAATCATTCTCTCTACTATTATTCTAACATTTCACACTCAAAAAATAAAGTGGTGATCCTAACTGACCTAAGACAGGGCTTTTTTACTAGGATTAAATGTCAGGAATTGTGTAACTGAGTTTAAATGTATTTGGCGAAGGTGTATGTAAACTTCCGACTTCAACTGTAGTCTTGCTATTGTTATTTTACTGCTGCTCTTTAAATACTTATGACTTTTATTTCTTATTCTTATGCATATTTTTTTTAACTGCATTGTTGGTTAGGGGCTCGTAAGTAAGCATTTCACTGTTGTTGTATTCGGCACATGTGACTAATACAATTTGATTTGATATTGTGATAAAAACGACTGAATTGGACCTTTAACAGTTACACACAGTAGAATACTGTAGTGGATTATTTTTGCAACGGTTGGTGGATACTTATTTTCCACCATAATTTGCAAATAAATTCATAAAAAATCCTACAATGTGATTTTCTGGATTTTTTCCTCATTTTGTCTGTCATAGTTGAAGTGTACCTATGATGAAAATTACAGGCCTCTCTCATATTTTTAAGTGGGAGAACTTGCACAATTGGTGGCTGACTAAATACTTTTTTGCCCCACTGTATGTGGTGGCTACATAACTAAATATTTTCAAGGTACGTACATTTATCTCTGTACTAAATTTGTTACGTTTATATTAAAAAAAGCTTTCAGATCTGTAACATTGTATTATCTACAGTAGCCATTTTGCAGGATGGCTGTCACGCTCCCCTAGGGGCCAAATCTGGGGGTTCATTAATAACTGCTAACTTTAACAGTGAGGAGCACCAACGGGAGCACCAGGAAAATCCTTCATATGAAGCACATTTCCTGGAGTAGGCCTAGTTATCAGCCCCCTAACCTTTGAACGGTTTAGGCTAGAGATTAGCCGTTTTCTACATTGTAGGCTAAAGGTTCAGCCAGCGTGACGGTCTCAAATATGAACACTGCTGCTACCCTGTTCTCGAACCAAGGTACATGAATTAGGGAGAAAACTGAAGTTATTAAGAGCGTTTTGTCTTTGTAGGGCAGAGTTGATCAAATCTTTTTTTTAAAGTGCTTCGGCCCTCATTTTGGTTTTACACAGAGAAATGATGTGGGTTTGTGGGTATGTATTAGAAGTGCTTTTTGTGAATTACTCTCTTATTTCACACAGGTAAGCCTACGGGCAGAAAGTAGTAGGCCTACCTACAAAGGTTTATCAGAACAATAATTTACAGACAAAGTAGTATGCTACAGTAGCTTCAATTAGCCTGATCAAGGACATGCCGAATGACAAATGAATAGCCAACTGGCTGGCAGAGGTAGGTAAACCTACAGCTCAGTCTATAGCAGATCACAGCTGTGTGTTCAAAGTGACCCAGGCGCACTGCCTACCATTCCTCTACTGGACTGCCTTTTCCAGGCTCCAGCTCCAAAGAAAGGCCTGCAATTCCTGGAGGTGTGATTATCCTGGGAAAGCGAGGGAATGGAGGCTGCCTGTGCGTGTTGGAGCGGCCCGGGAAGACGCCATGCCGGCTAATCCTCTTTTAATTAGGGTAAGGAGAGAGGATCTGGGACCCCTGCTGGATTAGTCACAGCACATTGACAAAGCACCAAGCTGGGACCAGTGCACTGGACTGGCTGGCAGTGGCCAGTTAGGGCCCGCCAACGGCCTCTCAGGCGTGAAAAAATGCTCTTCCCTCTCCCAGCGGCTACCTGGGATTTTAGGTTCTTTGGTCTCTGGTGGAATATGATTACAGAATGTAATTCACACATTTTCCAATATCTCTCTCCTCCTTTCTCCCTCTTGGTCTATCTGTGCTTCTTCCCTCTCCTTATTATCCTTCCCCCTTTCTATTCCCCTGTCACCCTCTCACTATGTATTTTCTCTCTCCTATTTCCCAATTTCCCCTCTCTCTCTATTCCCCCTCCTCCCTTTCTCTCCCCTTTCCTGACCCTCTTTATTTTCACTGCGCAGTACTAATGGAGGTGAGAAACCCCTCATGAGAGTAAGGATTGAGTTGAGAACAAAAGGATGCTTGAACCAATCACATGTCTACACAAAAAAAAGGCACTTATGGTGCTGTAAATATCATCAGGGCACTATTGCAACCTATGAACGGGCTTGTAGATCTACTAGACCATTAATGGTAATTAAAAACACTGGATTTGGGGTTCTGAACACTAGAGGGCAGTGTTGCTCTCCAAACAAGATCAAATCAAATCAAACTTTATTTGCCACACGCGCAGAATACAACAAGTGTAGACTTTACCGTGAAATGCTTACTTACAAGCCCTTAACCAACAGTGCAGTTCAAGAAGAAGAAAATATTTATCAAGTAGGCTAAAATAAAAAGTAATAATAAAAAGTAACACAATAAGAATAACAATAAAGAGGCTATATACAGGGGGTACCGAGTCAGTGTGCAGGGGTACAGGCTAATTGAGGTAATATGTACATGTAGGTGGGGGCGAAGTGACTATGCATAGGTAACAGACAAACAACGAGCTGGAACACATTCAAAGATAGAATCCTTCATTAAAACGATAACAAATTGAGCACCCAGCTTCAGTTTTGGTAAAAGCTGCAGGATGGGCCTAGAGAAATAACTGTTTTGAGGCTATACAGTGTTTGTTAACATTTAAAATTGTTTACAGACATTGGAGTTAAGCAAGCTCATATTTTGGGTTCTGATGGGGTACGACTGTTGAACTAAGCTCATGATTAATTTACAAGTTATATTCTTCCAGAATCAGTGGGAATACATCATTCATTTAAAAGCAACTAAGGATTCTAGCTTTAACAGCTCTATCGATCAATTAGCCAATTATAAGGAAGGTATGCATAACTGAAACCTTAAACATTTACTGCGGCACAATGTTTCTACATCATTTAGCATTCATGTACATACTACCTCAATTGGCCCGACCAACCAGTGCTCCCGCACATTGGCCAACCGGATTATCTGCATTGAGTCCCGCCACCCACCAAACCCTCTTTTATGCTACTGCTACTCTCTGTTCATCATATATGCATAGTCACTTTAACCATATCTACATGTACATACTACCTCAATCAGCCTGACTAACCGGTGTCTGTATGTAGCCTCGCTACTTTTATAGCCTCGCTACTTTTATAGCCTCGCTACTGTTTTTTTACTGTTGTTTTTATTTCTTTACTTACCTATTGTTCACCTAATACGTTTTATGCACTATTGGTCAGAGTCTGTAAGTAAGCATTTCACTGTAAGGTCTACCTGTTGTATTCGGCGCACGTGACAAACAACTTTGAATTGATTTAGGGTTTGAAACAGACACTTATGAGTAAAGAAGACTGAGTATAGCAAGCAATAGAATAGGTCTTCAAACTGTTCTTATTTATAGTCACTGTAGTCTGAAGATCACACTGGTTTCCATGTATTAAATACATAGAATAGTAGACTAGGTGTTTACACAGTCCATATTTGTAGTCTGAAGATCACACAGGACTTCATGTATTAAATACAAATTCTGTATATTAACGAGAGCATTTTCCTCATATTACAGTGATACATTCTGTATTGTCTTATTACACATACAAATGGGCTGTATGATAAAACCATGCTCACTGGGTTAACATAATCACTTGTACGTACCACGTTCAGAGGTCACTCAGTGGGCCTTATCATACGGTCAGTGCCCGATGACCTATGAACCTTTTGAATATTTAGCGTTTTAAAATTCCGTCAATACCAGTATGTGTGGTGCAGTGCCTGAGCACTATGATAATGTAATAACATTATGATAATGTAATAACTGCTCAGGCAACCACTGCTTTCCATTGTTCCTGTTTGTATCCAGGGTGCAACTGGGTATCCAGGTAGTGTGCTGCTGCCTTGCGAAGCGAGGCGCCTGCCTGGCTGGCTGTGTTTGGCATTCTGCTCCACTTCTCCCAGTGAAATGAGTTCTCTCTCTCAACTTCCAGAGGATGCAGCGCCCACACAGCTGTTCTCCCCTGAGCTGGCGTACATAAAACATAAAAGCCGGGCCTATATGAAAAATGCACAGAGAGCTGGAATATAATGCGCTTGATACCCTGATGCTGTGTGGAGAGAGGCAATAATAAAGAGAGAAGCGTGCCCTGGATAGATTCTCTTTCTCCTCAATTCGTTTGACTGCAGATCTTGGATGGCTGCCTGCTCAAACATTTACTCACAGTACTCCATCCGCATATCACATTACAAGGATTGATTGCTCGCTTGCCTCTCACCCACCAATGTTTCATTGGCCAATATGAAAACAAATGGGATTCTTGAAAGGAGAATTAGACGGGTAAAATTGTTATGCACAGAGCAAATGGCTGCCGCTCTGCCAAGGGTAAAGACCGGCTTAGAGGCCTGTGTGTGTTTCCGGGAAATTCACAGCATTGTTCTTATTGTGTATTGAAAATGAATTGAATGCTGGGTCCAGTGACAACAAATCAAGGTGAAAATGACTGTAACAGTGCATTAAGTGGAACAGAAGAGAGTGGCTTTTACATATAATAACCACCATCATAACTATTTGTACTTATGGTAATTATGTTGTGAGAGGCCTCTACATCAAATACCATTCAAAATACTTCAAATGTAATGACAAATGGTATTTGTAAATATATGTTTATTTAGGCATCGATTGTTGTGTAATCTATATTCAGGTCTACTCTCAATTGAAATAGCCACTAAAGCACAGCAGCTGAAATTGGTGCTGCAGGATGCAATTACTACAGATATTTAAGTTCAAATTTGTATCTTGTGTTCATCTATAGTTTTATTGGTTTTGGGGCACTGCAGAAGGAAAAACTATCTAGGAAAGAAATATTCCAGAGATAGAGGGAGAAGGAAATCTCATACCAAACAATAGAAGATGCCTCCGGTCCCAAGATGCAGTGCTCGGAGCAGATTGAAACAGACATTACTCCCAGTTCAAGGTGACCCACAGCTTTTATCCCAGTCTTTTCCGACCAACTACACCAGCCAACGCAAATCAATCTGCAGCATTTAATTTCATGTCGTAAAACAATACGAACTCCCCCATGTTTTAATCAATAGTGGCGTAAAAGTAGGTAAAAAATGAGCACACTGAGCCCTGGTGGAGAACGGGGCTAAGCGGAGCACAGGGCTCTGAGCAGCTGTGGTGTGTCAGAGCAGCTCCAGTGGAAGTAAGAGGACAGATCAGGTGCTTTGACCCCGGGGATGAAGGGTCAGCACACAGGATGCTGTGTTTCTCCTCAGCTAACCTGCTTTCAAAATAACCAAACCGCTCTCTGGGACCCAAGGCAACTGCAGATTAGCCTCCCTCTGCCGCATCATGTCCTCCCTCACCAACATATCCCCTCTCCTCTCTCTCCTCTCTCTCTCTCTCTCCCTCGCTCCCTTGCATCGTTAGCATTTAGATAGACGAGAGCCGAGAGGCTTGGGTAATAGGCTTTCCCCTTCCCTCCATCCCTCCATTTCTCTTTCCCTCTTGCTCAAATCAACTGAAGTGTGAGGGATTAAATCAAAAGAACAACAGTGATGATGAGAGAGAGCGAGGGAGAGAAAGAGAGAATCAGAGGGGAGGGAGGAGAGAGAGGGGAGCATCACGCTCGATCGGCTATGAGCTCATTAACCGAAGCCTTGACAGAAATGATGTTAGAGGTGATTGGAGATTATCACATTTAGGGAATACTTCACCCCTCCCCTCTCTCCCCATCCTCCCTCGTTCTCTTTCTCTCGATTTCATCCAGGTCAGTCGTCCCCGGTCAGTTCCCCAAGCCCTGGCCCGGAGCGGGAGGAGGCCTCACAGATACCATCAACACTAGCTGTCTGCTTGATCTCCTAATTCTGCTTCATTTAAACTTCATCAACTGTTCCACTGGACCGGAAGAGTGGAAGAATGGAAACAGCTTGGGTGGAAACAGCTTTTTTTTTCTCTGCTCCCTTTGGTTGTCAGATCTCTGATATGATATCCCCATAGCTACCCCCTCTCCCCTCCCCTCTCAACACACACTCTTGCACATACATGCGTACACCAGCCCCCCAGAACCTGACCGACCCCAGAGATAGGAAAATACACTAATCCTACGCACCTGTACCCCTGTACCCCCCTATGCTTAGACAAGGAAATTTAGCATGCCCCTTTGGCTGAAGCAGAAAATGAGATTACTGTATTTAAATGAGTATGGTAATAGAGAGCATGCTGTCGGGCCCCTGTAGGATAGGGGATTTCTCCTGCGCTCATTGTTAGCAGTTTTGCTAAGCGCCATCGTCCTGCTCCTAGTTACAATGGGGATGTCATCTGAAATATATTTTTTTCTATTTCATTCTCCTCCGTTCTCTCATTTCCCTTTGCCCCCCTCACTATGTTCCGCTCCACTCAATTTCAGTTCCTCAAAGGACTTTGTGTGTGTGTGTGTGTGTGTGTGTGTGTGTGTGTGTGTGTGTGTGTGTGTGTGTGTGTGTGTGTGTGTGTGTGTGTGTGTGTGTGTGTGTGTGTGTGTGTGTGTGTGTGTGTGTGTGTGTGTGTGTGTGTGTGTGTGTGTGTGTGTGTGTGTGTGTGTGTCACCCTCTCCAGACCAAGGTGAATGTTGTTCATTCAAAGCCTCACTGCAGTGATTGGAAACGCTCAGTCTGTCTGTAATCCATTTTATGTTTGCAATGAAACACCCAAAGGACTCCCAGCTCTACCTCCTAGCTCCATTTTGGGAAGAGAGGCCAGGTGTCCAGTTAGTCAGTGAGTCGGGTGTTTGGTCATACCTGTATGACTGTTCAACTGCCCTCCCAATAGCAAGGCTTTATTCCATTATTTTGTTTCTCCAATCTATCAAGAAGTGGTGGTGGAAGTAGAAGGAGAAAAACAAGAGATTGGGAGCGAGAGAACATGTCTTTATTAAACAGCTCTTTATGGGGTGCTTTTTGTGGGTTTGTATCAGGGTCAAGCAGTCACACACCCCTCCAATGTGCTTCCTCATGTCAATGATTTGATGACCACCACAGTAATTGATTACCACCCCCCCAGTCCTCCTACCTATCCCAATCCCCATCCCTGGTCCCTCTCTCTCCAGCAGAGGGAGCGATAAATCATGGGAAATGGGAGCCGCCGAGGATTTGGCTGCGGGGTGCAGAGAGTTAGAGAGCGAGCGTAGAGATGGATTGGATAGGAGCAGAGGGAGGAGGAGGGGAGAGTGTGGGCTCTAGCACAATATAACCACCAGACAGGTTACTGATGCTGTTGGTTTCTCCAGGGCAGAGCTAGACCTGTGTAGGGGGCAGAGTGTGTGTCCCCTAGGTGTTACATAAAGAAGCTATTGGTCTGTTGTGGGTCTGTGGTGGACACAGGGAGCTTCCAGGACACATACACTGGAGGAGGTGACAAGAATTACCTAGAATATAGGCACAGCATTGCTTATTCTGGCCAAGCCATTATAACAGCACTACTCTAGAGAGCAGAAGGTGAGAGAGAAATGGAGGGTAGAGGAGGGAGATCAGGTAAATAGTGTTGAATACATTAAACACAATTAAAACTTCATTTGTATAAATCTGTGGATTTTTGCCTCATTTTAGCCCTGGATAGCTTGATATATAGTAGGAGAGGCGAATTAAGAGAAGCGTTTAATGAAGATGCCCAGTAAGCGTTTACAGCTTACATTTAGAAGCTATTTTGTTCTGAAATGTTCTCAAAATGGGTGCTAGTTTAGCATCTTTAGGCCAACTCGAGACAGTCAGACTGGCTATCCATTATTAATGACCTAAGAATTTGATTATGGTAATAGGGTGAATATTGATGAAGAACCTCCAGCAAGATAGGCCACACTGGAGTCTCTGTCATCACATTGTGAGAGTCAGAATGCAAGTCACCTTTTCTGTGCCTGTCACCTCTCATCTGCTTGTATGTGCTGTGTGTGTCTCGGTCTCAGCCGCAGCATTGGAAGTCACTACACAAACACGAAGCTGCCTGCCAGGAATAATGAACCACAGCGAGTGTGACGGGGAAGCCTGAACAAGATTCCTCGTGGTGTTCAGGCTTTTACAGTACAGCGTTTCTCGCTGCTTGCCCTTTTAATGGATGTTCTCTGTTTCAGTGTGTTTCATCAGCGTTGGCGAGGTGGCAGGTGGGAGGGATCCTGCCTATGAAGGAGTGGAGAGGGCTTTTGTTTGCTTTAGTTTACACGCTGCCACTCCTTGTTTGTGGCGTGTTCGGCAGCCAGCTCTCTGTCATCAGCTTTGCCATCATTGAGGATGACAGCTCGCCGCCATGTTGTGAGGGAGGAGGAAGAATTACTGTAAAGGACAGAACAACAGCAACAGATAAAACAGCCTTACATCTCCTTGAAGGATCTTCAGAGCAGATGTAAAGATCTAATCTCACTTTGGTTGTCATTTAATTTGACTGATTGGCTGAGGCTACATAAGAGCTAAGTGATAAAGAAAGGGGTGATTTTTGGGGGAGGGAGAAAAGGGGGGGCAGGGGGTCTGGGATTACAGAGATCATCCTGCCATTCATCCTAGCCCTAAACAGACCCCGTCTTCCCTGCCCAAACCCTGCTAATTCCCTTTTGATGAGGCGTGCTAAATAAATCCTTTTTTCACGGCTTTATTCCCCACGGGCTCCCGCAGAGCTGATCAAGCAGGCAGATCTGAGGGCTTCTGCTGCCTGCCGTGTGTGACCCACAATGGAGTCTGTCTATATCATGTATGGCCTGCTTGGTCCACTCAGCAGCCTCATTACGCTTTCACCCCAACACATGTCTGACTGGTGGCCCACAGACAGACACACTCATCTATATCCAGACAATAATAACACCAAAGCACGTTTACACAGAGATGTAGCCAACAAAGATACATGTTGCGTGATTGCAATGGGCTGATCGCCGACACATCAATACATCAACGTTAGGTCTATGGCTGAGTTGTGTGTCTGTCTGACGTGTGTGCTGTACTGTACATCTCCCTCTTGTTCCCTCTCCGGTCCAACAAACGCCTCCACTCTCGTCCCATCTCCCATGCTGGGCCCCTGATCCCGTCTATGAGGCTAACAAGCTCCTCCATCTCCTTGCCTCTTCCCACCAGGGCCCAGTT
This sequence comes from Oncorhynchus masou masou, assembly GCF_036934945.1. Classification (NCBI taxonomy): domain Eukaryota; kingdom Metazoa; phylum Chordata; class Actinopteri; order Salmoniformes; family Salmonidae; genus Oncorhynchus; species Oncorhynchus masou. Next base: position 23,621,886 of record NC_088219.1, read on the forward strand.
ATTAATGGGGACCAGCTGGGAGTGGTGAAGGTACATGCACATCCAGACAAAGCCCCATATATAACCATAAAGTAATAACAAACGACCTGATGTAAATGAGGGAGGGTGAGGAAGGGGAGAGGGGGGGGGGGCTTCTGAGTGGAGCGACGGGGTATGGAGAAACGGTGGCGGTGGAAGATGTGGGTGATACGTGTCATCGCACGTAAAAATGGCCACCGCCCTCTCAGAGGGACCTGTCCGCCCTGGCCTTTGACACTCTGGACACGACAAGTTGGAGGTCAGGCCTTGCGAGTCACGGCTGAGTATGTCTCGGGCGGGTTAGTTGGCTGCTGAATGGAGCAGTTAGCCGGAGAAGAAAGCTGCTTGCGGATTGGCTACCATACGTAGTCCCTCTATGCTGCTGCTATAGACCTACCAAGACAGACTCGCTACCACTCGGAAAACACATAATAATAATGTTTCAATCATTACGTCAAAACATTATAGAGATTTGAAGGGGACGGATGGATTGAAGGAGGACGGATTTGACATATCACTATACTGTACGGTATTACAGGCGGAGACTCGGAATCCTGGCCTGCTCATCTGTAGTATGGAGGCGTCGCCACGGCTTACCCCGACACATGCTCCCAATTAGCTGGCCTTCTTCATGTAAATGCTTCATAAATTATCCCCCCTGCTCCGGGATTAGGTGTTCATAAAGAGAGTTAGCATCTCAATAAACAGCCAGGTTGTGCATGGAGAGCAAATTAGTGGGACAGTAGGAAAAGGATGGTGAGGGGGACGAGGGAGGGGGTGGTGATTGCAATGGATTGTGCTTCTAGTTCCGACAGTGCAGCAATATCTCACATGTAATCTAACAATTCCACAACAACTACCTAATACACACAAATCTAAGTAAGGAATGGAATAAGAATATATACATATAAATATATGGATGAGCAATGACCGAGCGGCATAGACATGATGAAATAGATGGTATAAAATACAGTATATACTGTACATATGAGATGAGTAATGCAACATATGTAAACATTATTAAAGTGGCATTATTAAAGTGACTTGTGATCCATTTATTAGACTGGCCAATGATTTCAAGTCTGTATGTAGGCAGCAGCCTCTCTGTGTTAGTGGTGGCTGTTTAACAGTCTGATGGCCTTGAGATAGAAGCTGTTTTTCATTCTCTCTGTCCCAGCTTTGATGCACCTGTACTGAATTTGCCTTCTGGATGGCAGTGGGGTGAACAGGCAATGGCTCGGGTGGTTGTTGTCTTTGATTATATTTTTGCCCTTCCTGTGACATCGGGTGCTGTAGGTGTCCTGGAGGGCAGGTAGTTTTCCCCGGGTGATGCGTTGTGCAGACCGCACCACCCTCTGGAGAGCCTTGCGGTTGTGGGCAGTGCAGTTGCCGTACCAGACGGTGATACAGCCCGACAGGATGCTCTCAATTGTGCATCTGTAAAAGTTTGTGAGGGTTTTAGGTGACAAGCCAAATTTCTTCAGCCTCCTGAGGCAGGATGATGTGGTTTGATGTTGTGTACATGTGTGTTGTATTGGAAATCTCCTTTGCCAGTGGATTTTACAAGGTATATTTTGATGTAAGGTTGAATGAAGCCAGTTGGTTGTCCACCTCCAGCTGCATAACAACATGTATTACCAAGCATTCTGTAAACATCCATTCTTCAGATGACGTTGACGCAAATAACTCTTTTCTACATGCCTGACCTTACAGAAGCCAATCTTGTCGATGTCTTCTGGTAAACCAGTGTCTCTCTGTGAGATCTGATATCTGTAATGGCTGTGGCATTATGGGGATTAGACTGCTGAGTCTGTCTGAAGGTAGGAGAGAGAGAGAGCCCTGAATTCTGAAGGGCATGTAAAGCATCTGTAAACACACGACACAAAGAGCCTTAACAATCTAAACCACAAGCCACACTGCCCATACAATGGAGCGTCTTATTGAATTGGTCCAGTGCTGCCTGGGGGAGAGACTATCTGGTTAAAAAGAGAACAGGGTGTGAGTTAAGCTGGGAGAAAGCAGCATGGTGGACACTTGTCCATGTCGGGAATTCACACTGTGCTTTAGACACCACTGTCTTCTCTAGTTTATATAAGCACAACGACATACTCTGTCAGACATTCATATAAATGCAAAGTCACTTTTTATGTGTGACCGTGACACACACACAAACATGCACACAAACACACACACACATCCACAAACACAGCTGTGCACACATGCACGCAGGCATGCAAGCACACACGAATCACCAAAACAACCAGTCAATAAACTGGGGGGAATGGATTCATTTTAAACCTGCCTTCTTTTCATACAGCACAGGAGCTGCTGTCCCCAGATCAGGCACCAGATGGCGCTGTGCCGGTGGGTGCCATGAGATAATCGGGACAGATCGGGTCACATTACTCCCCATTATCTTCTCATTATTCTTGTGTGGAGCGCTGATCCTGCCGTTTGTGTAAGAGGATGGCACAGAGAGCCTGCCTGTCGCCCCCGGCGGCATGGATTCTTCCCGCTCCCCTCACCTCCTCGGGGACAGAGAGAGAGAAGGGAGATCAGCTGGGGGTGGGGGAGGAAATAGAGGGGAGGTGGCAGCATAGAGGGTTAAGGCAACCAACCTTATCAAAATCTGTAGTAGCGATATGCCTTAAAGAAAGGAAGGACCCTGGAACAGGAAGAATACACTGTAACCTGCAACCTTTGACCTGTGTCAAAGAATATGTGGTATCATGCCCTCATACTGTATCACCTACCATACGATTGCAGCTGTTTACCATTCGGGTCATGATCCGTCCCCTTACTTCCTGGTGTAGCCTATACCAACACACTAAAGATGCAGTATTTCGCTTCTGATGACTCTATGAAGTGGTGTAAGGATACAGTTCAGTAACACTTTATTTTAAAGGTCTGTAATAAACCATTTATAAGGCATGTATAAATTTTGTGTTCACCATTTATTAATCATTACTCCCACATGAATAAACCATTTACTAATCATTAGTCAAGTCTTTTTGCAGTCCCTAATCTAAAATGAGTGCTATTTATACTTTATAAATACTTCATGAATGTCTGAGTGACCAGTGTAATTTCTCACAAATATATGGGCATGCTGTTGGTAGACATTCCTGCAGGATGTTTAAGGAAATATGTGTGAATAACTAGCTTACTAAAATGTACAAATGTGGGAGTAATGATTAATAAATGGTGAACACACAATTTATAAATGCCTTATTAATGGTTTATTTGGGACACTTAAAATGAAGTGTTACCCTGTCTTAAAATGAAATGCTACCCTGTCTTAAAATTAACTGTTACCCTGTCTTAAAATGAAATGTTACCCTGTCTTAAAATGAAGTGTTACCCTGTCTTAACATTAAGTGTTACCCTGTCTTAAAATAAAGTGTTACCCTGTCTTAAAATGAAGTGTTACCCTGTCTTAAAATAAAGTGTTACCCTGTCTTAAAATGAAATGCTACCCTGTCTTAAAATTAACTGTTACCCTGTCTTAAAATGAAATGTTACCCTGTCTTAAAATGAAGTGTTACCCTGTCTTAACATTAAGTGTTACCCTGTCTTAACATTAAGTGTTACCCTGTCTTAAAATAAAGTGTTACCCTGTCTTAAAATGAAGTGTTACCCTGTCTTAAAATAAAGTGTTACCCTGTCTTAAAATGAAATGCTACCCTGTCTTAAAATTAACTGTTACCCTGTCTTAAAATGAAATGTTACCCTGTCTTAAAATGAAGTGTTACCCTGTCTTAACATTAAGTGTTACCCTGTCTTAACATTAAGTGTTACCCTGTCTTAAAATAAAGTGTTACCCTGTCTTAAAATAAAGTGTTACCCTGTCTTAACATAAAGTGTTACCCTGTCTTAAAATGAAGTGTCATCTGTCTTAAAATAAAGTGTTACCCTGTCTTAAAATAAAGTGTTACCCTGTCTTAAAATGAAGTGTCACCTGTCTTAAAATAAAGTGTTACCCTGTCTTAAAATAAAGTGTTACCCTGTCTCAACATTAAGTGTTACCCTCTTAAAATGAAATGTTACCTACAGTTCAACTCTCCAAGGTTCTATTTTTACTGCGCAGAACAGACTCACCCCCAAAGCACAGCAATAACTGCTCGGTGGCATAATGGCTTACCATGTGATGGGTCCTATGTGCACACTCTTAAGCGCGACACTACACAGAACATCTTCACTTAATTATCAGCATTTTGTTCAGCAGCCTCCTATTTTGCATATTAATATCTGTCAGCTCAGTAAGTAATAAGAGAAGAGTAGAGGATAGATCCCTGCCAAGAACTTACAGTGAAAGCACCATTCCTCTGAGTGATTCACTCTCACTAGACATGATATGGAGGCCAAATGCTTCAATGCATTTTTCTGACTCATAAGTACATCTGTGCAATGTGTGCATATCCTCAATCTTCAAAGTGTGTATTTACAGTATGTTGAGTGTCTGTGCATTACGTGTGGATGTTTTATGTGTATGTGTGTGTATGTTTGCATATGGATGCGTGTAGTGTGTGAGTGATCAAGAAAACATGTTTACCCACTAGTGTACCCGGCTGCGTGTGCTGGTGTGTGTGTGTGTTCCCACTGCGCCTGGTTGCAGCCATGACATGTAATAAAACACAGTGCGGCGTTGATCAATCTCGCCGGCTCACAGGCCGCACAGCAAGGGCATGTACATGCAAATGAGAATAGCTAAATGCCACTGTGGGGGCGGGAGAGAGAGGCAATCAGTTCAGCTGACAGACTGCGCAGGGAGGGAAGGGGGATGGGATGGGAGGTGGTATTCGGAGGGAAATACTCTATCTGCAAGGTGAACCAAGAAAAATAAGGACAGCAGGCGTATTTACTGTTACCCTATGTGGGTTGGATTGGTCCACAGCCAAGTAGACTTCAAACCTATGGGTTTGGGTTAGAGAGACCCATTGGCTTATAAAGAGCCACTGTTGATTATCAAAATGTCTATGACACATTGCATGATGATGGGTAGCCTCCTGAAGGGGGACAAATAGGAAGCATTGTCTGTGTGAGTATTTGTCTGCATGTGTATGTGTGTGGGGGGAGAGAGAAAGAGAGATTTAATGAAGAGTGTTAGAGAGCAGAGTGTGCAAGATCTAAAAGAAGAGTGGAACCATTCCCGAGGTCAGGCCAGCTAATCTGGGCCACTTGGCCAATAACTAACGCACACACGGCCAGAGAAAGGAACAAAAGTGCTTGGAGCTGCTGGTAAAAGGATGATAGAGAAGGCCCATAAGAAGATGATCAGTCAGGGAGATCATGACGGAGAGCAGATTAGGATGGATGCCTTTAGAACTCTGGGAACCGTCGGAGGGAACCAGCCTAGAGGTCTACAAACTCTGACCCTTACACAGACTCAACCCTGGGAGCCAATCCCCATCCTCTAAGCTCCTCCAGCCTGATCTACTGATGGTTCATTAAACAACAATGAGAACAGATAACCACTGAATGGGAGTATAGAAAGCTTTTAGTTTACCTTCAGGAGGCTTTAAACTTACGTCATCTCCCATTTGAGAGAGTAATCCTTTGCCTCTTGTCATACTCTCTCTTGTCTTTATAGTACTAAAACCACAGATAGATCTGTTTTTTTTCTTGAAGTCAACGCCCACCCTTTCCAGCTAGATGTGAAAAAGTCTATAGGTGCTTTGACTAGTCTTGATGAAACCATACACATCATTGCCCATCATTCAATCTCCCACAGTTAATCACACAGTTGGACAGTGCAAAGAGAGGGCTGAGAGAGGGGAATGTTTCCCGGAAATAACGCCCAGGCTCGGGGCTTTCTCTCTGGGCACTCCATCGTGCTTTGGAGGTCCTGCTCCGGATCAAAGGCAAGCGCCACTGATGTGTGAGTGCAGTGCTCCCCCCCACTCTCCAGTGCCCTTGTCATACGTGCTACTCTCTCCTCCACCCTTTGATATTGCTCCCCCTGCACACACGCTCCATGCCTCTCAAAGGAAATAGCATTCCTTCAGTAGGGACAAGGGAAGGTTGGCCCCTTCCCCTAGGCCCTGTGTTCATCCTCAGAGTCCGTCAGGAGCAGAGGGGTCAATCTCAGAACAGGTACATCCTTCATTTCATCTGGACTGAGACTGCCAGTCAATGGATAGTCATGACACCAGCCACATCAGTCAAAGTGAAAAGAACTGGCAGCCAGGTGATAATTGTATATTATTTAACTTACTAAGAGCAGGCCATGCTGCTCTAGCTTGTTGATATCATATGCATAAGTTAGTATAGTCTCTATACGTGTATAATAAATGATTTGGATTTTTGAGGTGGTACAATGTAATTGATATCCAGGAGTTTGGAGCCTTCTTCACAAATGTTCTGCTTTTCTCCATCCTCTTCCATTGTCTGATTCGGTCTCTGGGACTCTGTCTCTGGGACTTTGAGAAGCAGTATGTGTAAGTGAGTGAGTGTGTGTACATGCGTGTTGTGTGCACATCTGCCTGTGTGTGTGTGTGCGCGCACTAGAGGCAGACAATACCTTATCAGCTCCTGCTGAACGCCAACACCTTGACAGCAAATTATTACTTTTTCATGACGCAACCAGGTGCAATTATAGAAACATCTTTGCACCGTATGCTGCTGCCGTAACTGTCAGAACACTTTCCGGGCGGGATCCTACAGCAGGTAAGACATCAAGTCTTCCCAGTCCTCCACACACACACAGACAGACAGACAGACAGACCGACCAACCAAGAATAAACTGAAATAAAATACAGTATTTTACAGGTGAAGGATTCAAAATATGTCAAAAGATATTGCAAATTGGCATTTTCAGGTACATGTTTTGTTTTGACTTGATTGACGTGGTTTCAGAGTGCAGTTTTATTTCCATCTAGAGGTTTGGTTTCAGAGTGCACAGTTGTATTTCTTATTTTATTTTTTTGTCTTTTATTTTTTTGTCTTTTTTTGTGAATTTTTTGTGTGAATTTTTACCCCTTTTTCTCCCCAATTTTGTGGTATCCAATTCTTGTAGTAGCTACTATCTTGTCTCATCGCTACAACTCCCATACGGGCTCGGGAGAGACGAAGGTTGAAAGTCATGCGTCCTCCGATACACAACCCAACCCGCCGCACTGCTTCTTAACACAGTGCACATCCAACCCAGAAGCCAGCTGCACCAACGTGCCGGAGGAAACACTGTGCACCTGGCAACCTTGGTTAGCGCGCACTGCGCCCGTCCCGCCACAGGAGTCGCTGCTGCGCGATGAGACAAGGACATCCCTACTGACCAAACCCTCCCTAACCCAGATGACGCTAGGTCAATTGTGCGTCGCCCCACGGACCTCCCGGTCGCGGACGGTTACAACAGAGCCTGGGCGCGAACCCAGAGTCTCTGATGGCACAGCAGGCGCTGCAGTACAGCGCCCTTAACCACTGTGCCACCCGGGAGGCCCACAGTTGTATTTCTATCTAGAGGTTTGGTTTCAGAGTGAACAGTTGTATTCCCCTCTAGAGGTTTGGTTTCAGAGTGAACAGTTGTATTCCCATCTAGAGGTTTGGTTTCAGAGAGAACAGTTGTATTCCCATCTAGAGGTTTGGTTTCAGAGAGAACAGTTGTATTCCCATCTAGAGGTTTGGTTTCAGAGTGAACAGTTGTATTCCCATCTAGAGGTTTGGTTTCAGAGTGAACAGTTTTCTTTCCATCCAGAGGTTTGGTTTCAGAGAGAACAGTTGCATTTCCATCTAGAGGTTTGGTTTCAGAGTGAACAGTTGTATTCCCCTCTAGAGGTTTGGTTTCAGAGTGAACAGTTGTATTCCCATCCAGAGGTTTGGTTTCAGAGAGAACAGTTGCATTCCCATCTAGAGGTTTGGTTTCAGAGTGAACAGTTGTATTCCCCTCTAGAGGTTTGGTTTCAGAGAGAACAGTTGTATTCCCATCCAGAGGTTTGGTTTCAGAGAGAACAGTTGCATTCCCATCTAGAGGTTTGGTTTCAGAGTGAACAGTTGTATTCCCATCTAGAGGTTTGGTTTCAGAGTGAACAGTTGTATTCCCCTCTAGAGGTTTGGTTTCAGAGTGAACAGTTGTATTCCCATCTAGAGGTTTGGTTTCAGAGTGAACAGTTGTATTCCCATCCAGAGGTTTGGTTTCAGAGTGAACAGTTGTATTCCCATCCAGAGGTTTGGTTTCAGAGAGAACAGTTGTATTCCCATCTAGAGGTTTGGTTTCAGAGAGAACAGTTGTATTCCCATCTAGAGGTTTGGTTTCAGAGTGAACAGTTGTATTCCCATCTAGAGGTTTGGTTTCAGAGTGAACAGTTGTATTCCCATCTAGAGGTTTGGTTTCAGAGAGAACAGTTGTATTCCCATCTAGAGGTTTGGTTTCAGAGTGAACAGTTGTATTCCCATCTAGAGGTTTGGTTTCAGAGTGAACAGTTGTATTCCCATCCAGAGGTTTGGTTTCAGAGAGAACAGTTGTATTCCCATCTAGAGGTTTGGTTTCAGAGAGAACAGTTGTATTCCCATCTAGAGGTTTGGTTTCAGAGTGAACAGTTGTATTCCCCTCTAGAGGTTTGGTTTCAGAGTGAACAGTTGTATTCCCATCCAGAGGTTTGGTTTCAGAGAGAACAGTTGTATTCCCCTCTAGAGGTTTGGTTTCAGAGTGAACAGTTTTCTTTCCATCCAGAGGTTTGGTTTCAGAGTGAACACTTTTCTTTCCATCCAGAGGTTTGGTTTCAGGTTGTTGACTGACATTATGATATGTTTGTAGATTAATTGATATTCAATTGTTTAGCTGAAAAGTTTGAATCTATCAATACCTCAAGTAGAACACTTACTGTAGACCTATGACCCCATACAGCTAATGTAAGTGTGTGAAGTCCTCCCTGTGGATAGAGCTTCCAGACAGGGGAGAAACCTTCCATCCTGGAGTGGAGGTTGCCTCATGCCTCTGTGTTTGGTGGGTCCCCCAGCTGGGACCAGTGAAATACAAAACGGTATGTGTGTGTGTGTGTGTGTGTGTGTGTGTGTGTGTGTGTGTGTGTGTGTGTGTGTGTGTGTGTGTGTGTGTGTGTGTGTGTGTGTGTGTGTGTGTGTGGACACATTTTACTATACTTATGAGCAGGGTTGGGTAAGTTACTTTCTAAATGTAATCCGTTACAGTTACTAGTTACTTGTCCAAAACAGTAATCGGTAACGTAACTTTTGAATTACCCAAACTTGTACTTTCCACTTATGAGGCATTAGAAGAAGACTTTAAAAGTATGTTACCAATTGAACGACCTCTATTGCAGGATAAATGAATGCTAAAATGTACATAGCCGGCCATATAAGGATGTTACATTGTACTTTATGGGTTGGTTATGTAGGCTTCTTCTAATCCACCGCTTTGGACTACATATAATAATACGATTCAATTATATTTTACCATTAAAAATCTAAGTCTATCAGAATTCCAGTCACTCCAATACATGTTATACACCTTTATCTTCAAGAATAAGACT